>NC_034174.2:68294664-68432164 GCF_002021735.2 Oncorhynchus kisutch | reverse complement strand
TTCACCCATGACAGCGTGGCCATGCACACCTCCAACTCAATCATCAAGTTTGCAGACGACACAACAATAGTGTGCTTGATTACCAACAACGACGAGACGGCCTACAGGGAGGAGGTGAGGGCCCTCGGAGTGTGGTGTCAGGAAAACAACCTCTCACTCAACGTTAACAAAACAAAGGAGATGATCGTGGACTTCAGGAAACAGCAGAGGGAGCACTCCCCCTATCCACATCGACGGGACAGTAGCGGAGAAGGTGGAAAGTTTTAAGTTCCTTGGTGTACACATCACAGACAAACTGTTATGGTCCACCCACACAGGCAGTGTAGTGAAGAAGACGCAGCAGCGCCTCTTCAACCTCAAGAGGCTGAAGAAATGTGGCTTGTCATCTTAAACCCTGACAAACTTTTACAGATGCACAACTGAGAGCATCCTGTCAGGCTGTATCACCGCCTGGTACGGCAACTGCACCGCCCTCAACCGCAAGGCTCTCCAGAGGATGGTGCGGTCTGCACAACGCATCACCGGGGGCAAACTACCTGCCCTCCAAGACACCTACAGCACCCAATGTCACAGGACAGCCCAAAAGAACATCAAGGACAACAACCACCCGGGCCACTGCCTGTTCACCCCACTACCATCCAGAAGGCAAGGTCAGTACAGGTGCATCAAAGCTGGGACCGAGAGACTGAAAAACAGCTTCTATCTCAAGGCCATCAGACTGTTAAACAGCGACCACTAACATTGAGTGGCTGCTGCCAACATACTGACTCAAGTCCAGCCACTTTAATAATGGAAATTTATGTTAAAAAAAATGTATCACTAGCCACTTTAAAAAATGCCACTTAATATAATGTTTGCATACCCTACATTACTAATCTCGTATGTATATGTATATACTGTACTCTATATCATCTACTGCATCTTGCCATCTTTATGTAATACATGTGTCACTAGCCACTTTAAACTATGCCACTTTTATGTTTACATACCCTACATTACTCATCTCATATGTATATACTGTACTCGATACCATCTACTGCATCTTGCCTATGCCGTTCTGTACCATCACTCATTCATTTATCTTTATGTACATATTCTTCATCCCTTTACACTTGTGTGTATAAGGTAGTAGTTGTGGAATTGTTAGGTTAGATTACTCGTTGGTTATTATTGCATTGACGGAACTAGAAGCACAAGCATTTCACTACACTCACATTAACATCTGCTAACCATGTGTATGTGACAAATACAAATAGATTTGATTTGATTTCTATTGCATCTTGCCTATGTCACTCGGCCATCGTTCATCCATGTGCTAACCATGTGAACAATAACATTTTATTTTATTTGTTTATTTGCTTTTCAGGGCCACTAGCTGTTTAAAGGGACATCTTTCAGTTGGCCACCATTTTCCTGTGTATTCATTGGATGGATAGCCACTGTTGACAACCACCCCATGGGTTTTAAATTGTCCGTTTTTTCCACTAAGAGGAAAAGACACAACCTACCTTTTGTAGCCCTGAACAATGAAGTGAGGCCCTTCACATTGCTTCGCCTGGCTTCAGAGGTTATTTTAAGAGAGAAGAGAGCAGCAGTGTTGGCAGATATTTCCAACGGCCCTACTAAATGAGCTATATCCACAAGCCAGCAGGGACGTAGGGGGAAAGAGAACGGAGGGGTAACTGCTTCTTCCACGAGCTCATGACACGAGGGGATAGAGGGGAGAGGCTATGATCAAGAAACTTAGTGGTCACATTGACTTGATCAATCACAGTGAGAGAACTTGTCAGTCTGTTTCTTTTCATATAAGGAGCAGCCTAAAATAACCCTGACTTTTTCCCAAATATCAGCAGCCTGAAACCACCCTGACTGTATCCCAAATAGCAGCAGCCTGAAATCACCCTGACTGTATCCCAAACAGCAGCAGCCTGAAATAACCCTAACTGTACCCCAAATAGCAGCAGCCTGAAATAACCCTAACTGTATCCCAAATGGCACCCTATTCCCTTTATCTTGCACCACTTTTGACCAGGGCCTATCTACAGTACATTCGGAAAGTATTCAGAACCTTTCATTTTTTCCACATTTTGTTATGTTACAGCCTTATTCTAAAATGTATTTTTTTTAAACTGCGAAAACAGTTTTTTTGTATTGAGGACAGAAGTCGAGGGGTCTGACTACTTTCTGAATGCATTGTATGTTCAAAAGTATTGCACTACATAAAGAATAGGCTGCCATTTGGTGCATATTTTTTTACAAGACAGTTTGTTAAGGTTAGCCTTCACACATTGACATATAACTTTCTGGGAGACCAGAGTTCAATCTGTTATACACAATTTTTTTAGAATGGCAACCACTACAGCTCTTGGAGAGGGTGGTGATTTTGTTTCATTTTTTTCCCCCCGTAAAAAAAAGTTTCTGCACTAGATAGACTCTCTGCACAACACTCCACTTGTTGTTTTGCCTCTTGTCTGTCCGTCAGTGAATGAGTAGTTGGTATTTTGAAACGTCTACAGTACATCATACAGCACCTCTTCAGCCAATCAAAAAGCTCTCAGTACCGGTGAACACATTGCATGAAAAATCGTAGTTGTGTTCTCCCTGTATTGTTCTTTGAGGCTATTTATTTTTGACTTTTTAAAATGACTCTCTTTCTGTCAGGAAACACATGTTCTGTTGATACCCTAATCTCCCATATCTCTTGGAGTCTGTCTTTCTCTCTCAGAAGAAGCTTTGGCACAGTTCACAGGAGCAGTCAACACTCCTCCTCTCTTCCCTGTGCCTCCCTCCTCTACAACTCCCCCATCACCCCTCCCACCTCACCCTCACCCCACCAGCCCTCCATCCTCTCCCTCTCCCCAACTCATCCCCCAGCACCCCTCCTTCCTCTGCATAGCAAAACATCTGTCGTCCAGCAGGGGAATCCTCCATCTCCCCACATAATTGAGACCTCACCACACACATCTGGCCAAGCTCCTCAAGGGAAAGTACAGGCTACTGCCACACCTACGCTGCCTCAGCCGCTACTGCAGCCGCGGCCTTATTCACTTCACTACTGTAGTGGAACTCTTGGAACAGTATACCTGAATACTGTAGGAACAAGGGACTGTAGGGAGTAGGGACTGTACAGTAGGGATTAAGGACTGTACTGTAGGGAGTAGGGACTGTACTGTAGGGATTAGGTACTGTAGGGAGTAGGGACTGTACAGTAGGGATTAAGGACTGTACTGTAGGGAGTAGGGACTGTACTGTAGGGATTAGGTACTGTAGGGAGTAGGGACTGTACAGTAGGGATTAAGGACTGTACTGTATGGAGTAGGGACTGTACTGTAGTGATTAGGGAATGTAGGGAGTAGGGACAGTACTGTAGGGACTGTACTGTAGGGATTAGGTACTGTAGGGAGTAGGGACTGTACAGTAGGGATTAAGGACTGTACAGTAGGGAGTAGCGACTGTATTGTAGGGATTAGGTACTGTAGGGAGTAGGGACAGTACTTTAGGGACTAGGGACTGTACTATAGAAAGCAGGGACTGTATTGTAGGGATTAGCTCAGTCCCGTGTAGCTCAATTGGTAGAGCATGGCACTTGCAACACTAGGGTTATGGATTTGACTCTCAATGGGGACCAGTATGAAAATGACCTCATTACTGTAACTCATTCTCAAATCAAATCAAATGTTATTTGTCACATACACATGGTTAGCAGATGTTAATGCGAGTGTAGTGAAATGCTTGTGCTTCTAGTTCCGACAATGCAGTAATATCCAACGAGTAATCTAACCTAACAATTTCACAACAATTACCTTATACACACAAGTGTAAAGGGATAAAGAATATGTACATACAAAAAATATATGAATGAGCGATGGTATAGAACGGCATAGGCAAGATGCAGTAGATGGTATTGAGTACAGTATATACATATGAGATGAGTAATGTAGGGTATGTAAACATATAAAAGTGCCATAGTTTAAAGTGGCTAGTGATACATTACATCAAGATGGCAAGATGCAGTAGATGGTAAAGAGTACAGTATATAATTTTGAGATGAGTAATGTAGGGTATGTAAACATTATATAAAGTGGCATTGTTTAAAGTGGCTAGTGATACATTTATTACATCCATTTGTCCATTATTAAAGTGTCTGGAGTTGAGTCAGTATGTTGGCAGCAGGTACTCAATGTTAGTGATAGCTGTTTAAAACCTCTCTAGCATTCCACCTCGTCCACAGCCAGTGAAACTGCAGGGCGCCAAATTCAAAACAAACAGAAATCCTATAATTAAAATTCCTCAAACATACAAGCATTTCCACCATTTTAAAGATACACTTGTTGTAAATCCAGCCACAGTGTCCGATTTCAAAAAGGCTTTACGACAAAAGCAAACCAAACGATTATGTTAGGTCAGAGCCAAGTCACAGAAAAACATAGCAATTTTTCCAGCCAAAGAGAGGAGTCACAAAAAGCAGAAATAGAGATAAAATGAATCACTAACCTTTGATGATCTTCATCAGATGACACTCATAGGACTTCATGTTACACAATACATGTATGTTTTGTTCGGTAAAGTCCATATTTATATCCAAATATCTGAGTTTACATTGGTGCGTTATGTTCAGTAGGTCTAAAACATCCGGTGATTTTGCAGAAAGCCACATCAATTTACAGAAATACTCATAATAAACATTGCTAAAAGATACAATTGTTATGCATACATTTTAGATCCACTTCTCCTTAATGCAACCGCTGTGTCAGATTTCAAAAAGACTTTACGGAAAAAGCACAACATGCAATAATCTGAGTACGGCGCTCAGAGACCAAAACAACCCAAACAGATATCCACCATGTTGTGTAGTCAACAGAAGTCAGAAATAGCATTATATATATTAACTTACCTTTGATGACCTTCATCAGAATGCACTCCCAGGAATCCCAGTTCCACAATAAATGTTTGTTTTGTTCGATAATGTCCATAATTTATGTCCTCCTTTTTGTTAACACGTTCAGCCCAGTATTCCAAATTCATGAAGTGATATCACTAGGAGCAGACGAAAAGTCAAAAGGTTCCGTTACAGTCCGTAGAAATATGTTAAACGAAGTATAGAATCAATCTTTAGGATGTTTTTAACATAAACCTTCAATAATGTTCCAACCAGAGAATTCCTTTGTCTGTAGAATTGCAATGGAACGCAAGCTAACTATCACGAGACTAAGCTCGTGGCTCTCTGGCAGACCTCTGACTCATTCCCCTCTCATTTGACCCCACTTCACAGTAGAAGCATCAAACAAGGTTCCAAAGACTGTTGACATCTAGTGGGAAACTTAGGAGGTGCAATATGACCCCATAGACACTGTGTATTCAATAGGGCAAGAGTTGAAAAACTACAAACCCTTAGATTTACAACTTCCTCAGGTTTTTGCCTGCCATAAGAGTTATGTTATACTCACAGACACCATTCAAACAGTTTTAGAAACGTTTTTTTCTCTATCCAAATCGACTAACTATATGCATATTCTACTCGATTATTTTATGGCTGGTACTGACCTCGCCTTCTGGATGATAGCAGGGTGAACAGGCAGTGGCTCGGGTGGTTGTTGTCCTTGATGATCCTCTTGGCCTTCCAGTGACATCGGGTGGTGTAGGTGTCCTGGAGGGCAGGTAGTTTACCCCCGGTGAAGCGTTGTGCAGACCCTACTTTCCTCGGGAGAGCCTTACTGTTATGGGCGGAGCAGTTGCCGTACCAGGCGGTGATACAGCCTGACAGGATTGTGCATTCTGTATAATATTGTCTGTTCAAATTTAAATGATCAGGGGCTGTACTGTGGGGAGTTGGAAATGTCCTGTAGGGACAGCAGATCACTTCCACTCCGACCGTGTCACTGATGTATGCATTACTGTAGCTGTTCAATTTTAATAATAAATAAAAGCCATGGAACTTCGATTCTTGGTTTGGAAAAAGCATGATGAGTGGTTCAAATCAAATCAAAGTTTATTTGTCATGGGCGCTGAATACAACAGGTGTAGACCTTACAGTGAAATGCTTACTTACAGGCTCTAACCAATGGTGCAAAAAATGTATTTGGTTAACAATAGGTAAGTAAAGAAATAAGACACCAGTAAAAAGACAGTGAAAAATAACAGTAGCGAGGCTATATACAGTAGCGAGGCTATAAAAGTAGTGAGGCTACATACAGACACCGGTTAGTCAGGCTGATTGAGGTAGTATGTACATGTAGATATGGTTAAAGTGACTATGCATATATGATGAACAGAGAGTAACAGTAGCGTAGAAGAGGGGTTGGCGGGTGGTGGGTGGCGGGACACTAAGCAGATAGCCCGGTTAGACAATGTGCGGGAGCACTGGTTGGTCGGGCCAATTGAGGTAGTATGTACATGAATGTATAGTTAAAGTGACTATGCATATATACTCTCTATGAACAGAGAGTAGCAGCAGCGTAAAAGAGGTGTTGGGGGGGCACACAACGCAAATACTCCGGGTAGCCATTTGATTGCCTGTTCAGGAGTCTTATTGCTTGGAGGTAAAAACTGTTGAGAAACCTTTTTGTCCTAGACTTGGCACTCCGGTACCGCTTGCCATGCGGCAGTGGAGAGAACAGTCCATGACTGGGGTGGCTGGAGTCTTTGACAATTTTTTGGGCCTTCCTCTGACACCGCCTGGTGTAGAGGTCCTGGATGGCAGGCAGCTTAGCCCCAGTGATGTACTGGGCCGTATGCACTACCCTCTGTAGTGCCTTGCAGTCAGAGGCCGTACAAACAATTTCCGTACCAGGCAGTGATGCAACCATGCTCTCGATGTTGCAGTTGTAGAAGCTTTTGAGTATTTCAGGACCTATACCAAATCTTTTTAGTTTCCTGATGAGGGATAGGTTGTTATTCTGGCACCACCCAGCCAGGTCTCTGACCTCCTCCCTGTAGGCTGTCTCATCGTTGTCGGTGATCAGGCCTACCACTGTTGTGTCGTCTGCAAACTTAATAATGATGGTGTTGGAGTCATGCCTGGCCATGCAGTCGTGGGTGAACAGGGAGTACAGGAGGGGACTGAGCACACACCCCTGAGGGGCTCCAGTGTTGAGGATCAGCGTGGCAGATGTGTTACTACCTACCCTCACCACTTGGGGGCGGCCCTTCAGGAAGTCCAGGATCCAGTTGCAGAGGGAGGTGTTTAGTCCCAGGATCCTTAGTTTAGTGATGAGCTTTGAGGGTACTATCGTGTTGAATGCTGAGCTGTAGTCAATGAATAACATTCTCACATAAGTGTTCCTTTTGTCCAGGTGGGAAAGGACAGTGTGGAGTGCAATAGAGATTGCATCATCTGTGGATCTGATTGGGCGGTATGCAAATTACGGACATGAGTGCTACGGGTCTGTAGTCATTTAGGTAGGTTGCCTTTGTGTTCTCGGGCACAGGGACTATGGTGGTCTGCTTGAAACAGGTTGGTATTACAGATTCAATCAGAGACATGTTGAAAATGTCAGTGAAGACACCTGCCAGTTGGTCAGCACATTCCCGGCGCACACGTCCTGGTAATTCGTCTGGACCCGCAGCCTTGTGTATGTTGACCTGGTTCAAGGTCTTAATCATGTCGGCTACGGAGAGCGTGATCACACAGTCGTCCGGAACAGCTCATGCTCTCATGCATGCCTCAGTGTTGCTTGCCTCGAAGCGAGCATAGAAGTGATTTAGCTCGTCTGGTAGGCTTGTGTCACTGGGCAGCTCACGTCTGTGCTTCCCTTTTAGTCTGTAATAGTTTGCAAGCCCTGCCACATAAGACGAGAGTCGGAGCCGGTGTAGCATGATTAAATTTTAGCCCTGTATTGACGCTTTGCCTGTTTGATGGTTTGTCGCAGGGCATAGCAGGATTTCTTGCAAGCTTCCGGGTTAGAGTCCCGCACCATGAAAGCGGCAGCTCTACCCTTTAGCTCAGTGCTTATGTTGCCTGTAATCCATTGCTTCTGGTTGAGGTATGTACAGTGGGCTAAAGAAGTGTTTAGTCAGCCACGAATTGTGCAAGTTCTCCCACTTAAAAAGATGAGAGAGGCCTTGTATGATTCTTAATGAATTTATTTGCAAATTATGGTGGAAAATAAGTATTTGGTCACCTACAAACAAGCAAGATTTCTGGCTCTCACAGACCTGTAACTTCTTCTTTAAGAGGCTCCTCTGTCCTCCACTTGTTACTTGTATTAATGGCACCTGTTTGAACTTGTTATCAGTATAAAAGACACCTGTCCACAACCTCAAACAGTCACACTCCAAACTCCACTATGGTCAAGACCAAAGAGCTGTCCAAGGACACCAGAAACAAAATTGTAGACCTGCACCAGGCTGGGAAGACTGAATCTGCAGTAGGTAAGCAGCTTGGTTTGAAGAAATCAACTGAGAGCTGGGACCAAAGTAACAATGCCTACCATCAGCAACACACTACGCCGCCAGGGACTCAAATCCTGCAGTGCCAGACGTGTCCCCCTGCTTAAGCCAGTACATGTCCAGGCCCGTCTGAAGTTTGCTAGAGAGCATTTGGATGATCCAGAAGAAGATTGGGAGAATGTCATATGGTCAGATGAAACCAAAATATAACTTTTTGGTAAAAACTAAACTGGTCGTGTTTGGAGGACAAAGAATGCTGAGTTGCATCCAAAGAACACCATACCTACTGTGAAGCATGGGGGTGGAAACATCATGCTTTGGGGCTGTTTTTCTGCAAAGGGACCAGGATGACTGATCCGTGTAAAGGAAAGAATGAATGGGGCCATGTATCGTGAGATTTTGAGTGAAAACCTTCTTCCATCAGCAAGGGCATTGAAGATGAAACGTGGCTGGGTCTTTCAGCATGACAATGATCCCAAACACACCGCCCGGGCAACGGAGGAGTGGCTTCGTAAGAAGCATTTCAAGGTCCTGGAGTGGCCTAGCCAGTCTCCAGATCTCAACCCCATAGAAAATCTTTGGAGGGAGTTGAAAGTCTGTGTTGCCCAGCAACAGCCCCAAAACATCACTGCTCTAGAGGAGATCTGCATGGAGGAATGGGCCAAAATATGACCTCTGTCATTTGACCTCTGTCATTGCCAACAAAGGGTATTTAACAAAGCATTGAGATAAACTTTTGTTATTGGCCAAATACTTATTTTCCACCATAATTTGCAAATAAATTCATAAAAAATCCTACAATGTGATTTTCTGGATTGGATTCTGGATTTTGTCTCTCCTAGTTGAAGTGTACCTATGATGAAATTTAAAGGCCTCTCTCATCTTTTTAAGTGGGAGAACTTACACAATTGTTGGCTGACTAAATACTTTTTTGCCCCGCTGTACATACAGTCACTGTGGGTACGACGTCCTCAGTGCACTTATTGATAAATCCAGTGACTGATGTGGTGTACTCCTCAATGCCATTGGAAGAATCCCAGAACATGTTGCAGTCTGTGATAGCAAAACAGTCCTGTAGATTAGCATCTGCTTCATCTGACCACTTTCTTATAGACCGAGTCACTGGTGCTTCCTGCTGTAATTTTCGCTTGTAAGCAGGAATCAGGAGGATAGAGTTGTGGTCAGATTTACCAAATGGAGGGTGAGGGAGAGCTTTGTACGCGTCTCTGTGTGTGGAGTACAGGTGATCTAGAATTTTTTCCCCTCTGGTTGCACCTTTAACATGTTGGTAGAAATTTGGTAGAACTGATTTAAGTTTCCCTGCATTAAAGTCTCCGGCCACTAGGAGCACCACCTCTGGGTTAGTGGTTTCCTGTTTGCTTATTTCCTTATACAGCTGACTGAGTGCGGTCTTGGTGCCAGCATCTGTCTGTGGTGGTAAATACACAGCCACGAAAGGTATAGCTGAAAACTCTCTAGGCAAGTAGTGTGGCCTGCAATTTATCACAATATACTCTACTTCAGGTGAGCAAAATCCAGAGACTTCCTAAATTTCGTGCACCAGCTGTTGTTTGCATCCGGCTCTGTGTCCTCTGTATCTGTGTCTCTTCCTCTTGCAAATAACGGGGATGTTGGCCCTGTCGGGTGTTTGGAGAATGTCTTGTGTGTCCTGCTTGTTGAAGAGAAAATCTTTATCTAATCTGGGGTGAGTGATCGCTGTCCTGATATCCAGCAACTCTTTTTGTCGTATTATGTACAAAATAAGTTACAAATAATGAGAAAAAAACACATAATAGCACAATTGGTTGCTTAATTGGTTGGGCGCCCGTAAAACTGCTGCCATTTTATACTGGTTGTAATGGTCTCATATTGAAAGAACATGTCCAATACAGCTGTAAAAAGGTGTACTGTACACAAGGTTTTTAAATAATTTTGGCATCTACAGTCTACAGCACGTGTCAAACTCATTCCACGGCGGGCCGAGTGCCAGCGGGTTTTAGCTCCACCCTTTGATGGTCCTTAATTGATGAATTAAGGACCCCAATTTGTAAGGAACTGCCCTCACCTGATTGTCTAGGTCTTAAAATAAATTTTTTAAAACAGCAGACACGCGGCCCTCCGTCGATTGGGTTTGACACCTTTGGTCTACAGTATAATACAATAAATGTCTTCTATGGTTGTAGTATTATATTTCTATTCATCAGTCAGATGATTCTTTGAGGATTTCTATTTTGGAAATATTAAACTGCTAAGTCAGTAAGCCAGTATAGGGGTAATTACATAAACTGATAGACGGACACAGTCTTAATTCCTCATTGGTCAAAACCCTCTCATACATTGGGTTATGTCCAACCTCAAGTGCTTGTGAAGGCAATTCTCCGAGGCGTTAAAGTGAGGCGTTTTGGGAGCAATAGCTCATTAAGCTTATCTGTGATCACCTAAATGTTTTGGTCAAAGGCCATTGGCTCCCTGATAGCCAGCGTCAGCTCTCTTGCTTTCTAGCTTTCTCACCTTGCTACAGCGATCAAGGTTCCCATTGGAGTACCCCCTTGTTATAGGCCGATTAGAGCAGTTCTCAAAACCTCTCCTCGGGGACCCCCAGACATTTCACAATTTTGTTGTAGCCCTGAACTAATTCACCTGACTCACTTAGTCAAGGGCTTGATGAATAGTCAACAAGTTGAATCACGTGTTCTAGCTCTGGATTAGATTAAATACATGGAATGGCTGATGGGTCCCCAGGGAGAGGTTTAAGAACCACTGGATTAGATCATGAAGTATCCCATCGTACTGCCCTGTATTAAAGGCTGATTAGTCATGAAGTATCCCATTGTACTGCCCTGTTATTAAAGGCTGATTAGAGTCCTGAAGTATCCCATCGTACTGCCCTGTTATTAAAGGCTGATTAGAGTCATGAAGTATCCCATCGTACTGCCCTGTTATTAAAGGCTGATTAGAGTCATGAAGGATCCCATTGTACTGCCCTGTTATTAAAGGCTGATTAGAGTCATGAAGTATCCCATCGTACTGCCCTGTTATTAAAGGCTGATTAGAGTCATGAAGGATCCCATTGTACTGCCCTGTTATTAAAGGCTGATTAGTCATGAAGGATCCCATCGTACTGCCCTGTTATTAAAGGCTGATTAGAGTCATGAAGGATCCCATCGTACTGTCATGTTATTAAAGGCTGATTAGAGTCATGAAGGATCCCATCGTACTGCCCTGTTATTAAAGGATGATTAGAGTCATGAAGGATCCCATTGTACTGCCCTGTTATTAAAGGCTGATTAGAGTCATGAAGTATCCCATCGTACTGCCCTGTTATTAAAGGCTGATTAGAGTCATGAAGGATCCCATTGTACTGCCCTGTTATTAAAGGCTGATTAGAGTCATGAAGGATCCCATTGTACTGCCCTGTTATTAAAGGCTGATTAGTCATGAAGGATCCCATTGTACTGCCCTGTTATTAAAGGCTGATTAGAGTCATGAAGGATCCCATCGTACTGCCCTGTTATTAAAGGCTGATTAGAGTCATGAAGGATTCCATCGTACTGCCCTGTTATTAAAGGCTGATTAGAGTCATGAAGGATCCCATCGTACTGTCATGTTATTAAAGGCTGATTAGAGTCATGAAGGATCCCATTGTAGTGCCCTGTTATTAAAGGCTGATTAGTCATGAAGGATCCCATTGTAGTGCCCTGTTATTAAAGGCTGATTAGAGTCATGAAGGATCCCATTGTACTGCCCTGTTATTAAAGGCTGATTAGAGTCATGAAGGATCCCATTGTACTGCCCTGTTATTAAAGGCTGATTAGTCATGAAGGATCCCATTGTAGTGCCCTGTTATTAAAGGCTGATTAGAGTCATGAAGGATCCCATTGTACTGCCCTGTTATTAAAGGCTGATTAGAGTCATGAAGGATCCCATTGTAGTGCCCTGTTATTAAAGGCTGATTAGAGTCATGAATGATCCCATTGTAGTGCCTTGACTTTGTAGGTTGATTAGAGTGTGGTAGGACGTCATGGAGTGTGATAGGACGACCTTTTCAGTTTTGAACCCCTATACAAATGGCATTAAAGAGGCAATCTAGTTGTTGGATAAATTATTTAGGAAAAGCAATTGCAGTGTGTATAATAATGCAGTGACTACAGTATCACTGTCTGTGAATACAATTCTTCAGACTGTGGCCAGGGGATAGAATAAGGTTAACTACGGGTGTAAATTAATTCAATAAAAATTATCTCCCATGTGTTCACCAAAACTCAAAAACTCAACATTGGTACATCCAAAAAAAGGCATTTTTACTTAATTGAATTTCAGACTTGACACACAAACCCGTAACTTTTAATAGTCATCCCCTCAGAGACTTTTTGTAAGTGTTTTCAAAAGTGCATTAGAGCGCT
This sequence comes from Oncorhynchus kisutch, assembly GCF_002021735.2. Taxonomy (NCBI): domain Eukaryota; kingdom Metazoa; phylum Chordata; class Actinopteri; order Salmoniformes; family Salmonidae; genus Oncorhynchus; species Oncorhynchus kisutch. Next base: position 68,419,373 of record NC_034174.2, on the reverse strand, counting down.
TTTTAAGATACTGCTTCCCATTACCTTAAAGGCTTTCCACCAAGCAGAACTCTCAATACACATTTCCCATCTGTCATCGGAGTGGAGGTGCTTTATGCCTTTAGACAGTCTCGGAGCAGCAGAGAAGGAGGAAGGGAAGAGGTGAGGGGAAGGATGTCACTGCTCTCCAGAGAGAGAGGTGTGCCCTGATGTATATTCAACGGTACAGGAAAAGGTGATGAGTCTATTGTAAAAATGGCACCTTGGATACAATCCTGAAGTAGTGGGGGAGCTCTGACAAGGGGAAAACATGTGCCCCCCCCAGAGGCCACAGAAGTGGTGGCCTTTTCGGAGCCTTTCAGAGTTGATACAGTTGCTGCATCAGGGTAAGTTAGAGGTGGAGGATCATAAAGGATCTCGAAGTGAGCTGTTTCTACAGGTTTTTAGTTGAATAGGTGCATTTATGGAGATGAAGTCCGAGAAAATGTACCTTTCACCGCAGGATCACAGTGGGAAGTGGGAGAGACTTATTCATGGCTATAGACTCTCAAGGACTAACCAATGAGCTGTAATCATAACACCATGAACGTCAGTTCGTCAGAGGTGAACTGGGAGACCAAAGAACTCATCATAGGTCATATTAACGGATCTTTTCGAGGACATGCCATGCTCATAGCTCTGAAAGGATTCCAAATACTTCTGAACCTAACACATAAGAAGAAATATTAGCATAAGAAAACATACAGATGTAGGATCTTACAGATGTAGGATCCCCCTGTTGTTGCTGAGAATTTTCATGCACAGCAGGAAATGCAAACGTGTAGTGTATTCAAGGTGTAAAAAGGCTTCTAAAGTTTGTAATTTCCACTTTCAAATGTCACACATGATTTGCCCAAACAAAAAAACTATATCAAACCCGACAAAAATGTCCATGAATTATAATTATCACAATACTTCTAATTTCCTGTTCCTGTTGCTGTCCTGCTGTGAGAAACTGGTCAAATTGAGATCCAACACCTGTATCGATGTGAACACCAGGTCTATGTCATAAAGTGAAATGAGTTTTTCTATTCATTTTACTAACCCTAACCATATATTGGAGGATTCTACAATGAGTCATGTAGTCTGATTAGATATGAATGAACCTTTAGGAAATGTACTGTTGGGAGTGGGGAATGTACTGAGGGAGTAGAGAATATACTGTTGGGAGTAAGGAATGTACTGTAGAGGGTGGGGAATGTACTGTAGGGAGTAGGAAATGTACTGTAGGGAGTAGGAAATGTACTGTAGGGAGTAGGAAATGTACTGTAGGGAGTAGGAAATGTACTGTTGGGAGTAGGAAATGTACTATAGGGAGTAGGAAATGTACTGTAGGGAGTAGGAAATGTACTGTAGGGAGTAGGAAACGTACTGTTGGGAGTAGGAAATGTACTGTTGGGAGTAAGGAATGTACTGTAGGGAGTAAGGAATGTACTGTAGGGAGTAGGAAATGTACTGTAGGGAGTAGAAAATGTACTGTTGGGAGGTGGGAAAGTACTGTAGGGAGTAAGGAATGTACTGTAGGGAGTAAGGAATGTACTATAGGGAGTAAGGAATGTACTGTAGGGAGTGGGTAATGTACTGTAGGGAGTAGGGAATTACTGTAGGGAGTAGGGAATTACTGTAGGGAGTGGGTAATGTACTGTAGGGAGTAGAAAATGTACTGTACGGAGTAGGGAATGTACTTTGGGGAGTAGGGAATGTACTGTGGGGAGTGGGGAATGTACTGTGGGGAATGTACTGTAGGGAATGGGAAATGCACTGTGGGGAATGGGGAATGTATTGTAGGGAGTAAGGAATGTACTGTGGGGAGTAGGGAATGTATTGTAGGGAGTGGGCAATGTAGTGTAAGGAGTAGGAAATGTACTGTAGGGAGTGGGTAATGTACTGTAGGGAGTAAGGAATGTACTGTAAGGAGTAGGGAATGTACTGTACGGAGTAGGTAATGTACTGTGGGGAGTGGGGAATGTACTGTACTGAGTAGGGAATGTACTGTAGGGAGTAGGAAATGTACTGTAGGGAGTAGGAAATGTACTGTAGGGAGTAGGAAATGTACTGTTGGGAGTAGGAAATGTACTGTAGGGAGTACGAAATGTACTGTAGGGAGTAGGAAATGTACTGTAGGGAGTAGGAAATGTACTGTTGGGATTGGGGAAAGTACTGTAGGGAGTAGGAAATGTACTGTTGGGAGTAGGAAATGTACTGTAGGGAGTAGGACATGTACTGTAGGGAGTAGGAAATGTACTGTAGGGAGTAGGAAATGTACCATTGGGAGTGGGGAAAGTACTGTAGTGAGTAAGGAATGTACTGTAGGGAGTAAGGAATGTACTGTAGAGGGTGGGGAATGTACTGTAGGGAGTAGGAAATGTACTGTAGGGAGTAGGAAATGTACTGTAGGGAGTAGGAAATGTACTGTTGGGAGTGGGGAAAGTACTGTAGGGAGTAAGGAATGTACTATAGAGGGTGGGGAATGTACTGTAGGGAGTAAGGAATGTACTGTAGGGAGTAGGAAATGTACTGTTGGGAGTGGGGAATGTACTGTAGGGAGTAAGGAATGTACTGTAGGGAGTAAGGAATGTACTGTAGGGAGTAGGAAATGTACTGTAGGGAGTAGGAAATGTACTGTTGGGAGTGGGGAAAGTACTGTAGGGAGTAAGGAATGTACTGTAGGGAGTAAGGAATGTTCTGTAGGGAGTGGGTAATGTACTGTAGGGAGTAGGGAATTACTGTAGGGAGTAGGGAATTACTGTAGGGAGTGGGTAATGTACTGTAGGGAGTAGAAAATGTACTGTACAGAGTAGGGAATGTACTTTGGGGAGTAGGGAATGTACTGTGGGGAGTGGGGAATGTACTGTGGGGAATGTACTGTAGGGAGTGGGGAATGCACTGTGGGGAATGGGGAATGTATTGTAGGGAGTAAGGAATGTACTGTGGGGAGTAGGGAATGCATTGTAGGGAGTGGGTAATGTAGTGTAAGGAGTAGGAAATGTACTGTAGGGAGTAGGAAATGTACTGTTGGGAGTAGGAAATGTACTGTAGGGAGTAGGAAATGTACTGTAGGGAGTAGGAAATGTACTGTTGGGAGTAGGAAATGTACTGTTGGGAGTAGAAATTGTACTGTAGGGATTAGGAAATGTACTGTAGGGAGTAGGAAATGTACTGTAGGGAGTAGGAAATGTACTGTTGGGAGTGGGGAAAGTACTGTAGAGAGTAGGACATGTACTGTTGGGAGTAGGAAATGTACTGTAGGGAGTAGGAAATGTACTGTAGGGAGTAGGAAATGTACTGTAGGGAGTAGGAAATGTACTGTAGGGAGTAGGAAACGTACTGTAGGGAGTAGGAAATGTACTGTTGGGAGTAGGAAATGTACTGTTGGGAGTAGAAATTGTACTGTAGGGATTAGGAAATGTACTGTAGGGAGTAGGAAATGTACTGTAGGGAGTAGGAAATGTACTGTTGGGAGTGGGGAAAGTACTGTAGAGAGTAGGACATGTACTGTTGGGAGTAGGAAATGTACTGTAGGGAGTAGGAAATGTACTGTAGGGAGTAGGAAATGTACTGTAGGGAGTAGGAAATGTACTGTAGGGAGTAGGAAATGTACCATTGGGAGTGGGGAAAGTACTGTAGTGAGTAAGGAATGTACTGTAGGGAGTAAGGAATGTACTGTAGAGGGTGGGGAATGTACTGTAGGGAGTAGGAAATGTACTGTAGGGAGTAGGAAATGTACTGTAGGGAGTAGGAAATGTACTGTTGGGAGTGGGGAAAGTACTGTAGGGAGTAAGGAATGTACTATAGAGGGTGGGGAATGTACTGTAGGGAGTAAGGAATGTACTGTAGGGAGTAGGAAATGTACTGTTTGGAGTGGGGAATGTACTGTAGGGAGTAAGGAATGTACTTTAGGGAGTAGGAAATGTACTGTAGGGAGTAGGAAATGTACTGTTGGGAGTAGAAATTGTACTGTAGGGATTAGGAAATGTACTGTAGGGAGTAGGAAATGTACTGTAGGGAGTAGGAAATGTACTGTTGGGAGTGGGGAAAGTACTGTAGAGAGTAGGACATGTACTGTTGGGAGTAGGAAATGTACTGTAGGGAGTAGGAAATGTACTATAGGGAGTAGGAAATGTACTGTAGAGGGTGGGGAATGTACTGTAGGGAGTAGGAAATGTACTGTAGGGAGTAGGAAATGTACTGTAGGGAGTAGGAAATGTACTGTTGGGAGTGGGGAAAGTACTGTAGGGAGTAAGGAATGTACTATAGAGGGTGGGGAATGTACTGTAGGGAGTAAGGAATGTACTGTAGGGAGTAGGAAATGTACTGTTGGGAGTGGGGAATGTACTGTAGGGAGTAAGGAATGTACTGTAGGGAGTAAGGAATGTACTGTAGGGAGTAGGAAATGTACTGTAGGGAGTAGGAAATGTACTGTTGGGAGTGGGGAAAGTACTGTAGGGAGTAAGGAATGTACTGTAGGGAGTAAGGAATGTACTGTAGGGAGTGGGTAATGTACTGTAGGGAGTAGGGAATTACTGTAGGGAGTGGGTAATGTACTGTAGGGAGTAGAAAATGTACTGTACAGAGTAGGGAATGTACTTTGGGGAGTAGGGAATGTACTGTGGGGAGTGGGGAATGTACTGTGGGGAATGTACTGTAGGGAGTGGGGAATGCACTGTGGGGAATGGGGAATGTATTGTAGGGAGTAAGGAATGTACTGTGGGGAGTAGGGAATGCATTGTAGGGAGTGGGTAATGTAGTGTAAGGAGTAGGAAATGTACTGTAGGGAGTAGGAAATGTACTGTTGGGAGTAGGAAATGTACTGTAGGGAGTAGGAAATGTACTGTAGGGAGTAGGAAATGTACTGTTGGGAGTAGGAAATGTACTGTTGGGAGTAGAAATTGTACTGTAGGTATTAGGAAATGTACTGTAGGGAGTAGGAAATGTACTGTTGGGAGTGGGGAAAGTACTGTAGAGAGTAGGACATGTACTGTTGGGAGTAGGAAATGTACTGTAGGGAGTAGGAAATGTACTGTAGGGAGTAGGAAATGTACTGTAGGGAGTAGGAAATGTACTGTAGGGAGTAGGAAATGTACCATTGGGAGTGGGGAAAGTACTGTAATGAGTAAGGAATGTACTGTAGGGAGTAAGGAATGTACTGTAGAGGGTGGGGAATGTACTGTAGGGAGTAGGAAATGTACTGTAGGGAGTGGGAAATGTACTGTAGGGAGTAGGAAATGTACTGTTGGGAGTGGGGAAAGTACTGTAGGGAGTAAGGAATGTACTATAGAGGGTGGGGAATGTACTGTAGGGAGTAAGGAATGTACTGTAGGGAGTAGGAAATGTACTGTTGGGAGTAGGAAATGTACTGTAGGGAGTAGGAAATGTACTGTAGGGAGTAGGAAATGTACTGTTGGGAGTAGGAAATGTACTGTTGGGAGTAGAAATTGTACTGTAGGGATTAGGAAATGTACTGTAGGGAGTAGGAAATGTACTGTAGGGAGTAGGAAATGTACTGTTGGGAGTGGGGAAAGTACTGTAGAGAGTAGGACATGTACTGTTGGGAGTAGGAAATGTACTGTAGGGAGTAGGAAATGTACTGTAGGGAGTAGGAAATGTACTGTAGGGAGTAGGAAATGTACCATTGGGAGTGGGGAAAGTACTGTAGTGAGTAAGGAATGTACTGTAGGGAGTAAGGAATGTACTGTAGAGGGTGGGGAATGTACTGTAGGGAGTAGGAAATGTACTGTAGGGAGTAGGAAATGTACTCTAGGGAGTAGGAAATGTACTGTTGGGAGTGGGGAAAGTACTGTAGGGAGTAAGGAATGTACTGTAGGGAGTAGGAAATGTACTGTTTGGAGTGGGGAATGTACTGTAGGGAGTAAGGAATGTACTGTAGGGAGTAGGAAATGTACTGTAGGGAGTAGGAAATGTACTGTTGGGAGTAGAAATTGTACTGTAGGGATTAGGAAATGTACTGTAGGGAGTAGGAAATGTACTGTAGGGAGTAGGAAATGTACTGTTGGGAGTGGGGAAAGTACTGTAGAGAGTAGGACATGTACTGTTGGGAGTAGGAAATGTACTGTAGGGAGTAGGAAATGTACTGTAGGGAGTAGGAAATGTACTGTAGGGAGTAGGAAATGTACTGTTGGGAGTGGGGAATGTACTGTAGGGAGTAAGGAATGTACTGTAGGGAGTAAGGAATGTACTGTAGGGAGTAGGAAATGTACTGTAGGGAGTAGGAAATGTACTGTTGGGAGTGGGGAAAGTACTGTAGGGAGTAAGGAATGTACTGTAGGGAGTAAGGAATGTACTGTAGGGAGTAAGGAATGTACTGTAGGGAGTGGGTAATGTACTGTAGGGAGTAGGGAATGCACTTTGGGGAGTAGGGGGTGCACTGTGGGGAGTGGGGAATGTACTGTAAGGAGTAGTGAATGTACTGTAGGGAGTGGGTAATGTACTGTACGGAGTAGGGAATGTACTGTACGGAGTAGGTAATGTACTGTGGGGAGTGGGGAATGTACTGTACAGAGTAGGGAATGTACTGTAGGATGTGGGTAATGTACTGTAGGGAGTGGGGAATGTACTGTAGGGAGTGGGTAATGTACTGTACGGAGTAGGGAATGTACTGTACGGAGTAGGTAATGTACTGTGGGGAGTGGGGAATGTACTGTACAGAGTAGGGAATGTACTGTAGGATGTGGGTAATGTACTGTAGGGAGTGGGGAATGTACTGTAGGGAATGTACTGTAGGGAGTGGTGAATGTACTGTAGGGGTAGGGAATGTACTGTAGGGAGTGGGGAATGAACTGTACAGAGTAGGGAATGCACTGTAGGGAGTGGGTAATGTACTGTAGGGAGTAGGGAATGTACTGTAGGGAGTGGGTAATGTACTGTAGGGAGTAGGGAATGTACTGTAGGGAATGTACTGTATGGAGTAGGGAATGTACTGTACGGAGTAGGGAATGTACTGTTGGGAGTGGGGAATGTACTGTAGGGAGTGAGTATTGTACTGTAGGGAGTGGTGAATGTACTGTAGGGAGTAGGGAATGTACTGTAGGGAGTAGGGGAATGTACTGTACAGAGTAGGAAATGTACTGTAGGGAGTGGTGAATGTATTTTAGGGAGAAGGGAATGTACTGTAGGGAGTGGGGAATATTCTGTAGGGACTAGGGCATGTATTGTAGGGACTAGGGAATGTTCTGTAGGGAGTAGGGAATGTATTGTAGGGACTAGGGAGTGTTCTGTAGGGAGTAGGGAATGTATTGTAGGGACTAGGGAATGCACTATAGGGACTAGGGAATGTATTGTAGGGACTAGGGAATGCACTTTAGGGACTAGGGAATGTATTGTAGGGACTAGGGAATGCACTATAGGGACTAGGGAATGTATTGTAGGGACTAGGGAATGTTCTGTAGGGAGTAGGGAATGTATTGTAGGGACTAGGGAATGTAATGTAGGGACTAGGGAATGTTCTGTAGGGAGTAGGGAATGCAGTGTAGGGACTAGGGAATGCACTATAGGGACTAGGGAATGTTCTGTAGGGAGTGGGAATGTACTTTAGGGAGTAGGGAATGTACTGTAGGGAGTAGGGAGTGTATTGTAGGGACTAGGGAATGTTCTGTAGGGACAGCAGATCATGTCCTACTCCAACCGTGTCTCAGATTTGTACTTTCAAAGGATTGAGAAAAAATTTATTTTTTAAGACGGCAGATGTGAGGTCAAATGATGCATCCCTGCAGAAGAGGGAAGTTCTTTGTTAAGTGAATTAGTTGTTGGAAGGTTTGTGTTGAGTGAAGAACACTCTATTAATCCATACAAGATGGAAATGTGTCTTCTGCTTTTCCCCAACCCCTTCGGTAAACACACTTAAGGTTGAAGAGGCTGGAGCAGCCGAAGTGAAGCACCCAATGACTTTCGCCAAATTTCTCCCCGTCAGCAGTGGGATTCATACCAACAACCCTCTGGTTGCTTGGCTGCTTCTCTAACCTCGAGGCTATTGATTACAAATGTTGGCTGGCTTAAGACTTGAGATGCTCTATATTGATTGACAGACGTACCAGGAAGGTTTTCGTCCTATCGTGCACCTTCAACTTGGTCACCCATGATGGACCCATAGATTTTTGAGCTGGCAGCATTGTTGTAAGGTGCTGTGAGTAAAGTACACTGTTGAACAGTAGTTTTCTGTCCTAGCTACTAATCCTCGCAGGTAAAATGTGCAACCTCACTTCCTGAGTGTATCTTTGAGGTATACTGTATTTGTCTTTCCTCACCTGATATCTGTGTTATGGAGAAACAGAGAACAAACAAAGGCCTGAGAACAAAAAGTTGTATGACCAACAAACAATGGAATGCAGAAATGCCGTAGAAACAACAAGATTAGAAAAACAATAGCAAACATAGATTTTTCATTAGAACAGATACCGAAACATTTTCTCAAAAGATACTGCAGGGGAATTGATTTTATATTCTTGGAGTATGCATAGTAAATCATTGGGACATGTTGGGAATGGGTGGTATGGTTCAGTTCATCTGTATGGGGCTAATCATGACAAGATGGCAAAGAGTCTACATATAGGGTTACTGATGGACAACAAGGCCAGTTTCCTTTCTTCATTCATTCCTTCACTCATAACTTCTCTAGTCCACTCTTTAAAGGGATAGTGTGAGATTCTGGCAATAAAGCTGTTTTTCTACTTACCCAGAGTCAGATGAACTCAGTTTGAAGGATGTTGAAGGTAGTTTTTGGAGCCGTTTGAAGATAGTTTGCATTAGTGTTAGCGCTAGCTGTACTGGTAGACTTCCAGTCATTGTGCTATTGCTAGTTAGCGTATCACTTTCAGATCCTTCAAACTGCATGAAATTTGACACTCTGGGTAAGTATACAATTGCCAGAATCTTGGACCGTCCCTTTAATTTCTGGATGAGTTGGTTCTCAGCTCATCTGTCAATTTGAATGAGAGATTGCCACAAGTAAACTCCATTAAGACATTTACTAGCCATACAGTAGGCTGTGGTGTAGAGTATCTACAGCATGTGGATCCCCATGATAATTCTAATGATAACGATATGTGATCATGATAACGATATGTGATTTTTATTTCATTTCATTTAACCTTTATTTAACTAGGTAATGATACCCATAAGGATATGTGATCATGAGATCATGATGGTAATGTTTTTCATGATCATGATCAATGATAATGATAATGCAAAAAAATGATATGTGGTTGTGATAATGATGTGTTACAATGATCATGATGTGTTACAACGATAATGACATGTGAGAAGGATAATGTGATAATGGTATGTGAGAAGGATAATATTGAATGATATGTGATAATGATATTGCATCCTCACCTGGAAAGTACTGTTGCAACGCATATGACTCGTCCACCTGAGGATCTCTTCTTTTCATCCATTAATTTCCTATATTTCAGCCATCTATTTCCTGTGTTTCAGACATTGATTTCCTGTGTTTCAGCCATCTATTTCCTGTGTTTGAGGGGCGCAAAATCCACTTGTCACTTAAATCTCACCGGGTTGATTGCTTTCGTTTTTGCTCTGGCGACTCTTCCCCACTCTAGCTTGTGCCATTGGTTTTTTCCTGTTATACTGGTTTTGGTAAGAATTCAGGGTTACATTTATCACTTCAGGGTACAACATCACTTGTTTTTCTTATGATGCATTCATATACTATTGTCTTAGTATATCAGGTATTTTTCAAATACTCTGTGATGCAAAAATGAATAGTATATGCACCTCAGTTGGATATATGACGTGTTCAAGGGCTAGTGGGTCAAAAAATTCAAGTTCCTCGGCGTACACAACTCCGAGGAGCGGAAATGGTCAAACCACATGCCTTTCCCAGACGGCCCTCACAATATTCTACGGGGCCACCATCGAGTGCACACTGTCGGGCTGCATCGCAGCCTGGTACGACAACTCCACCGCCGCTGACTGTAAGGCAGAGGATGGTACGCTGCAGCCGAACACACCATTGGGTGCACACTGCCTGGCCTCCAGGACACCAACAACACCAAGTGTCGCAGGAAGGCCAAGAAGATCATCAGCGCTTCCATCACTCAGATGCGGGCAGTACACAGGAGCATCATGGCTAAAATTAACAGACTGGCTAATAGCTTCTACCCACAGACCATCAGGCTGCTAAGTAGCCACCCTCTCAACGGACAAACACCCCATTGGACATCTATATTCATCACTGTCACAGTTCTAAATATGTGCATATTATTATTATTTATTCATTGTTTCATTCACACCTGCACTGTTGGAGCTCGGAGCTGAAGTACACTGCAACTACATCTGTGACCCTGTGCATGTGACTAAATACACATCTAGTCGGAACTAGGAAACTCAGAAATGTCTGACTTGTGAACGTGGCGTAAGTACTGTATAACTACAACCAGTTAGCAAGTCGGACATTTCAGAGTTTCCTAATTCCGACTAGCATGTGAATGCGGCAATGGCTGAATATAAAAACAGTAAGGACACCTGCTCTTTCCATGACATAGACTGACCAGGTGAATCCATTTGAAAGCTATAATCCCTTATTGATGTCACTTGTTAAATCCACTTCAATCAGTGTAGATGAAGGGGAGGAGACAGGTTAATGAAGGATTTTTAAGCCTTGAGACAATTCAGACATGGATTGTGTATGTGTGCCATTCAGAGGGTGAATGGGCAAGACAACATATTTAAGTGCCTTTGAATGGGGTATGATAGTAAGAGGCCAGGCCAGGCGCACTGGTTTGTGTCAAGAACTGCAACAATGCTGTTTTTTTTACACTCAACACTTTCCCGTGTGTATTAAGAATGTTCCCCATCCAAAGGACATCCAGCCAACTTGACACAACAGTGGGAAGCATTGGAGTCAACATGGGCCAGCATCCCTGGGGAATGCTTTTGCCACCTTGTAGAGTCCATGCCCCGATAAATTGAGGCTGTTCTGAGGGCAAAAGGGGAGAGGTGCAGCTCAACATTAGGAAGGTGTTCCTAATGTTAGGTATACTCAGTGTATACTGGGTGTATTTGAATACGTTAATAAATTAACATAAAGGGGTGGAACAGGGCTTCAACCACCAAAAACAGCGCTCACCTGGCTGTCTAGACTGCCTTATTAAATACTGTTGTTGTCACGTTCTCTTGCATAATTCAACAAGTGTGTCAAGAGAGAGATACCCACGTGATTTAAAATCAAAATGCTTGGCCCTAGATTACATGTATCTATACATACTGTACATTGTTTGCAAGATCAGAGCATCTAATATTTAAACATTTCAGCTGTATTAAATCAATTGCACAAAAATACAACACCCACCAATATAAATGTATCTTTCCTCTCTAACTAGTGTCAAGATGGTGCGTTAAATCCCTGTGACATGCCATGTCAACATGCCATGTCACTGGTATACTCCAATCGAGATGGCCGCCCAACACTTTAGACAAACAAGGCATCATTCTGGGAGTGTCAGACAGAGCTCCAGCAAACCTAACCACAGCAGATCTGTGAATCTCCCTGCATCATTGGAGAGACACAAGGGATGGCAGCAGTGAAAACTGCAAAATGGGAGTACATTCGGCTAGTGTGATAAAGAGCCAAGGCTGAGTCACCAGGTTACAGAGAGAGGGGCCCTCACTAATCTTCCAACCCAGAGCAGTGGAGGGTGTCTTCAGCTGGAGGTGCGAGGGCCATGAACATGTCCCAGTAACGGGGGAAGATAAACCAGGCTGCATCTGTTTTTCGGTTAGTCTAATCTCCGCTATGCACAGACAGAGATAAACAGGCAGACAGACTCTCTGTCTCTCCCTTGCTCTATTTCTCTCTATCTTAGTCTTTCCCTGTGTGTCTTTCTCTCTCTCTTCCTCTGTCTCATTTTCTCTCTCTCTCTCTCTCTGTCTCTCCTCCTCTCTCTCTTCCTCTCTGTCTCAGTCTTTCTTTCTCTTTTTCTCTCTGTCCTGACCTACAAAAGCTGGGAAGGAGGATAAAGTATATCAGTAGACTACAAAGCTAGAGAGCTACTCCCTCCAGTTAGATGTCATAATTGGTAAATGTCAAAAGTATGCTAAGAAGTTTTAGTGGCTCCTCTTTGATTACATCTAACTCTTGTCACCACTACGGGCCTCGAATCGAGGCCACTGATGATCTGGATTCATAAATAGTATTTATTTTCTGAGCATTTGATTCAGCCTGTCTGGTGTAAAGCAAACCGGAGCAGGTCTTCCTCTAGGATTTTGCCTGTGCTTTTAACTTGCTTTTAATCCTGAAAAACGTCCCGGTTTTTGCCCACGTCCGCATACTAATAACATGATGCAGCCCCAACCATGTTTAAAAATAAGGAGGCGGTTACTCAGTCATGTGTTATGTTGGATATTCCCCAAACACAAGGCTTTGCATTTAGGCCAAAAAGTGTATTCTTTTGCCGTGTTTTGGATCACTTTTGTCATTTATGTTATTATTGTAGAGTCACTACAATGTTGTTGATTCCTCCTCAGTGTTCTGACATCACAGACATTGAACTCCGTTCCTATTTTAAAATCCCTAATGGTCTCATGGTGACATCCCTGGGCAGTTTCCTTCCTATCCCGCAGCTCAGTTCAGAGGACGACTGTATCTTTGATGTGTCTGGGTGGTTAAATACATCATCGACAGCATAATTATTAACTTGACCATGCTTAAAGAGATATTCAATGTCTGATTTGATATTGTTACACATTTATCAATCACTTCCCTTCTTTATGAGACTTTCAAAAAGCACCCTGGTCTTTGTAGTTGAATCTGTGCTTGGAATTCAATACTTAACTGAGGGACCTTACAGATGTTGTATGGAGGACAGAGGAAGAGGTAGTCATTCAAATATCATATCAACCCCTATTGTCAAATCAAATCAAACTTTATTTGTCACATGCACTGAATACAAGTGTAGACTTTACCGTGAAATGCTTACTTACAAGCCCTTAACCAACAGTGCAGTTCAAGAAGAAGAAAATATTTACCAAGTAAAATGAAAAGTAATCATAAGAAGTAACACATGAAAAACAATAACAAGGATATATAGAGGTGTCACCGGTACCGGGTCAGTGTGCGGGGATACAGGCTAGTTGAGTTCATCTGTACATGTAGGTGGGGGCGAAATGACTATGCATAGGTAACAAACAAACAGCGAGTAGCAGCAGTGTACAAAAGGGAGAGAGGGGAGGGGGGTCAATGTAAATTGTCCGGTGGTGATTTTATGAATTGTTCAGCAGTCTTATGGCTTGGGGGTAGAAGCTGTTGAGGAGCCTTTTGGTCCTAAATTTGGCACTCTGGTACCGCTTGCCGTGCAGTAGCACAGAAAACAGTCTATAACTTGGGTGACTGGAGTCTCTGACAATTTTATGGGCTTTCCTCTGACACCACCTATTATATAGGTCCTGGATGGCAGGAAGCTTGGCCCCAGTGATGTACTGGGCCGTTTGCACTAGCCTCTGAGGCTGAGCAATTGCCATACCAGGTAGTGATGCAACCGGTCAGGATGCTCTCAAGGGTGCAGCTGTAGAACCTTTTGAGGATCTGGGGACCAAATCTTTTCAGTCTCCTGAGGGGGAAAAGGTTTTGTCGTGCCCTCTTCACGACTGTCTTGGTATGTTTGGCCCATGATAGTTCGTTGGTGATGTGGACACCAAGGAACTTGAAACTCTCGACCCGCTCAACTACAGCCCCATTGATGTTAATGGAGGCCGGTTAGGCCCACCTTTTCCTGTAGTCCACGATCAGCTTCTAGTCTTGCTCACATTGAGAGAGAGGTCGTGTTCTGGCACCACACTGCCAGTTCTCTGACCTATAGGCCGTCTCATCGTTGCCGGTGATCAGGCCTACCACTGTGTCGTCAGCAAACTTAATGATGGTGTTGGAGTCGTGTTTAGCCACGCAGTCGTGGGTGAACAGGGAATAGAGGAGGGGAGTAAGTACACACCCCTGAGGGGCCCCAGTGTTAAGGATCAGTGTGGCAGATGTGTTGTTGCCTACTCTTACCACCTGGGGGCGGCCCGTCAGGAAGTCCAGGATCCAGTTGCAAAGGGAGATGTTTAGTCCCAGCGTCCTTAGCTTAGTGATGAGCTTCGTGGGCACTATGGTGTTGAACGCTGAGCTGTAGTCAATGAACAGCATTCTCACATTGGTGTTCCTTTTGTCCAGGTGAGAAAGGGCAGTGTGGAGTGCAATAGAGATTGAGTCATCTGTGGATCTGTTGGGGCGGTATGCGAATTGGAGTAGGTCTAGGGTGTCTGGGAGGATGCTGTTGATGTGAGCCATGACCAGCCTTTCAAAACACTTCATGGCTATAGACGTGAGTGCCTCGGGGCGGTAATCATTTAGGCAGGTTACTTTCGCTTCCTTGGGCACAGGGACTATGGTGGTCTGCTTGAAACATGTAGGTATTACAGACTCAGTCAGGGAGAGGACAGCTCTAGCCTTTAGCTCAGTGCGGATGCTGCCTGTAATCCATGGTTTATGGTTGAGGTATGTATGTACAGTCACTGTGAGGACAACGTCATCGATGCATATAATGAGGCAATGACTGATGTGGTGTACTCCTCAATGCCATCGGAGGAATCGCGGAACATGTTCCAGTCTTCGCTAGCAGACTTAGCATCTGCTTCCTCTGACCACTTTTTTATTGATCTAGTCACTGGTGCTTCCTGCTTAATTTTTGCATGTAAGCAGGATTCAGGATGATAGAATTCTGGTCAGATTTGCCAAATGGAGGGCGAGGAAGAGCTTTGTATGCGTCTCTCTGTGTGGAGTAAAGGTGGTCCAGAGTTATTTTTCTTCAGGTTGCACATTTAACATGCTGATAGAAATTTGGTAAAACGGATTTAAGTTTCCCTGCATTAAAGTCCCCGACTACTAGGAGCACCGCCTCTGGGTGAGCGTTTTCTTGTTTGCTTATGGCGGAATACAGCTCAGTCAATGCTGTCTTAGTGCCAGCCTCTGACTGTGGTGGTATGTAACGGCTACAAAGAATACAGATGAAAACTCCCTCGGTAGGCAGTGTGGTCTACTCTACCTCAGGCGACTTCCTTAGATATCGTGCACCAGCTGTTGTTTACAAAAATACATAGACCACCACCCCTTGTCCCTTTGGTAGTTTAATCTTCCGTGTAACTAGTAGATTTTATTCTCCAAAGATTGCTCGTTTGCTAACAGAATGGAGGATAGTGGGGGTTTATTCGATCGCCTACGCCTTCGGTCATAAGAGACAACATTATGTACAAAATACGTTTTTTTTTAAAGTTACAAACAACGCAAATAAACAAACAAAAAATCCAATCGGCTGAGGGCACGTAAAACTTCTGCCTTCTTCTCCGGCGCCATCTTACTAATAGAATCAACGGAAACAGGATACACCCGAGCTCATTTTTGCATCTCATAGCAAAGGGTCTGAATACTTATGTAAATAAGGTATCTCTGTATTTTATATTTAATACATTTGCAAAGATTTCGCAAAACCTGTTTTCACTTTGTCATTTTGGGGTATTGTGTGTAGATTGCTGATGTAACGATGTGCGTTGAGAGTCGGGAAGCAAGTTCAGGGAGTGAGTGTTTTAATAAACAAACGTAACATAATACAAAACAAGAAAACATGAACAACGCACAGACCAGAAACCGAAACAATGACGCCTGGGGAAGGAACCAAAGGGAGTGACATATATAGGGCAAGTAATCAAGGAAGTGATGGAGTCTAGGTGAGTCTGACGACATGCAGGTGCGCGTAACGATGGTGACAGGTGTGCGCCATAATGAGCTAACTGGTGACCGAGAGGCCGGAGAGGGTGCACACGTGACAGCTGGGGATTATTTATTAAATCCATTTTAGAGTAAGGCTGCAATGTAACAAAATGTAGAAAAGTCAAGGGGTCTGAATATTTTCCGAAGGCACTCTACATTTCAAAGCCCTAGTTCTATTCACAGTCTTTGGTAAAGAGACACGATTCAGTTACTGTCCATTTTAGGCCACCTTCTGACTTTGATGGATGAATTTGTCCTAAAATGGACACCGTAGAGGAATGCATTCTGTATTGTTAGCTACCTTCATTACTGGACCCTTGTTCTTTTTAATTATAAATTGGTACTTTGTATGGAATAGACCTTCCATTTATTTTATCTAAACATAATTACATATGTATGAATAGCAAGTCTCTCACTCAATGTTTATCGCTGCCTGTTTCATTGGACATCAGTCTTAATCTGAGCAAAACTCTCTCAATTTACAAATCATTAATCTGCACAAAAACATATTTTGTGGTTGACGATTCAAAAGAATTCAAATCATTGCAAAGTATTTCTTGATTAAATTAGTATGCTAATGTGTTTTATGGTGATTGAGGACTATCCAAACCATTAATGTCGTTTCAGAGTCCGCGCCTTGATACACACATTTGAATTGGGAAATCGCATGAATGAGTATCATATTATTGCAAAGTCATTTGCAGGAGGAGGATGATAAGTATTGGCTGGTAAGTATGTTTGAGGTAATATCACAACAATTATTAGGCTGTTTGATGAAACACAATGTATTTTGCAATTTATACATATGTAATGACAGATAAGTGATATGTCCCCGAAAGTAAACATATAACATTGAGGTAGCATATAACTACAATGGACATCTAATTTCAATGTATTTCCCTTTGATTGATATACTGGGTGGTTGAAATGCATTTGGTTGCAAATACCTTTACTCACGCGTGGCATGCAGTACGCGCCTCTGCACCGAGGACAGAATAGCTTTATGACACAACATGAAAACAGTTCCAAGGCCAGTGCTTCAAAATCTAAATTCTTACAACAAAGCATTTCTCTCTCGCTCGCTGTCTTTCTCTCTCCATGCCAACCCACTCAATGTGAAACAGAAAACCTGCGATGCTTCTTCATCTATCCACGTATTTAGATATTTGTAGCCCTATCTATACACAAGCATAGACGTCTTGCTTATTTCTCTTAGCCCACAAGACTTGCCAGGAAAGATTCAAACAACTTGGTTTTAAAGATTTTGCAGACAACATGTCTGACCTAAATAAGATCAAGTTGAAATGGTTGAGCAGACCCAGTGGGCAAAACTGGCTGAATCAATGTTGTTTCCACGTCATTTCAACAACAAAAATCTATGTGATGACATTGACTCAATGTGGAACACGTGATTTTTTGATTTGCAAAAAATCATCAACGTAAGAACATTTAGTCTCTTTTTCACCCAACTTTGAACCTAAATCCAATGACATGGTGAATTTCTTTAGTTGATTTCACGTTTAATTCATGTTAGTTGACAACTAAATCACAACTAGACATTGAACTTACGCCCAGTGGAGACTTGTGTCTTCAAAGAACAAATGTCTTGGGACTCAATTTGTTTCGGCTTGCTCAGGACTCCCTCCCATTGTTCCTACTTTCTGTAATGAAATGAAATAGGTTTAGATGGCTCACTTAATTCAGTTTCCCATCTTTATCTCCTCACTGGAATCAAACGTTCCACTGTGGATTGTGCCCACCTACACATGTACCGTAACCTCTGTTTCCTCTAACCAGTCATTGAACAGAGTTCAAAAGAGTTAAAACAATACTGGAAGCTGAAGATTCAGTTTGAAACAATTCGGAACATGCCATATGAAGACCAACTAGTCTTCAAGAACTCTAAAACTGTCAGATAGAGAATGTAAAAAACTGTCAGACTAGACTGAGGAAAAGTTGCTAACAGTACCAGCCAGCCACCCAGCCACTCGGTCAGCCATCCAGTCAGCCAACCAGCTGGTCGGTGGTGCCAAAGGAAGACATGACGTGGAAGCAAACGAAGTCCGACAGATGCATATCATAAAGGTCTGGTCTGTGATCCAAATGGCACCCTATTTCTTATATACTGTAGTGCACTACTTTTGACCAGATCCGTACAGGCACAGGTTAAAAGTAGTTCACTAAATAGGGAATATAGTACCATTTGGGATGCAGACCAGGAGTATAGCTGGCCATTAAAATATGTTGCCATTACTTACCTCACTCCCAGTCTGAGCTGAGTGATATTGATGGGCCGTATTGACAGGACCTGACCATCCTGCTTGTGTGGGGATGATTGATCTAGAAGGGGAGAGATCATTTTCAGGCTTCACTGTCTTCCCCCCGGGGACTTCACTTACCCAAGCCTCACACTTGGGTGATCTATCTCTTCAAAGGCAGTCTCCCTGAGAGAGGGAGAGAGTTCAGGGATTATCAGAGGGATCTGTATCTCTCCCTCTCTTTTTTATCTCTCTCTCTCTATCTCTGTGTGGCTCTCTCTCTGGCTCTCTCTCTCTCTGTCTGTCAGGTTGTCTATCTCTCTCGTTTTCACTTTCTATCTTTCTCTCTCTCCCTCTCTCAGGTCTCCTGGAGATAAGGCTCACTGGAAGGTTCACTAAAAACTTGGCCTTGGATTAAACAAGAAATCAAGGTTGGGAATAGTTGCCATTTTGAAGAAACATTTTGTGAAAAGAGAATTTGCTGTGACTGTTGAGAAAGAGGGAGAGGGGGGCGAGAGAGAGAGAGAGAGAGAGAGAGAGAGAGAGAGAGAGAGAGAGAGAGAGAGAGAGAGAGAGAGAGAGAGAGAGAGAGAGAGAGAGAGAGAGAGATGGAGAGAGAGAGAGATGGAGAGAGGGAGTTCTGTAGACAGATAGATGGTTGTATGCTAGAAATGTAGATGTGTCCCTCAGAGCTCATACTGTAGTAGTTAATAGTCTTCAAATCCATGTTAATTTGAAACGAACTGAAGAAAATACAGCTCTTGTTACACTATACAGCATGGATTATAAGGCTCTATAATGAACCGTAGAATAAGGTTGAAATGGTGTGGAAACAACATTGATTCAACCCGTGTGTGCCCAGTGCGCAACTCCAGATCTACACAGAGCTGTTCTTATGTACACTGAGTGTACAAAACATTAGGAACACGTGCTCTTTCCATGACATAGACTGACCAGGTGAAGCCAGGCGAAAGCTATGATCGCTTATTGATGTCACCTGTTAAATCCACTTCAATCAGTGTAGATGAAGGGGAGGAGATGGGTTAAAGAAGGATTTTTAAACCTTGAGATGTGTGCCATTCAGAGGGTGAATGGGAAAGACAAAAGATGTAAGTGCCTTTGAACGGGGTATGCCGGTAGGTGCCAGCAGCATCAGTTTGAGTGTGTCAAGAACTGCAACACTGCTGGTTTTTTCATGCTAAACAGTTCTTCGTGTGTATCAAGAATGGTCCACCACCCATAGGACATCCAGACAATTTGGAACAACTGTGGGAAGCATTGGAGTCAACATGGACCAGCAGTTCTGTGGGCAAAAGGGGGTGTTCCTAATGTTTTCTGTATGTATGATGTGAATGATATTTCAATTACAGCGTGAGCTTATCTCCTTTTTTGTAATCATGTCTCATAATAGTCTATTATCCATGGTTTGAACATGTTTTTCATGCTTGATTATTAAACAGGATTTCAAGGCTCCACGGGAGGCAGCTCACCCGGCAGCGACAAATGAAGCAGAGAATTGAGAATTGATTTCTTATTTGCCAAAAGAAAAAACACAACACCCACGGCTTCCAAGGCCAAATCAAGACCACAGAAAATACTGATCCAATCTTAGAAAATACATGACGACTTTATCACAAAAGCTGTCATTTGTCCTATTTCATCATATTTCATAAAAGTTTGTTTGCGCACAGAAATGTGACAGTGCCACTGCTTTCTCCCTCAACTCTTTTTTTTGGCTTCACGTTGGAGGAAGGTCTGTCTCTGTGGGGAGAGACCTAACCACATACAGGGGAATAGAGACGCTGTCAGCTTCACACTCATAGTCGGAATTATAAACCCAGTAGGACCTTGCCATCTTTTGATTATTTTTCTTTATGACACTGAGCTGCCACCCGCCTTCTGACACCACACACACACACACACACACAAACACACACACATTAGAACAATTATTATGGTTAAACTAAATATACTAACTGATTAAAATATATATATTTTTGGAAACAAAAATTAAAACTGAATAATCAGTGTAAATTATATCATATACCAAAATTATGATATAATTTACACTGATTATTCATTTTTTTTAAATGTTGGCTGGGCCAATTGTGCACCACAGCGTTGTCCTGGTTTGGCCGGGGTAGGCCGTCATTGTAAATAAGAATTTGTTCTTAACTGACTTGCCTAGTTAGATAAAGGTTCAATTTAAAGAAAAAATGTGTAATAAATAGGACTGTTGGAGTCATGTCACACATGTCGTTAACTAAAATATATGGAAATGTCTGCTCTATCCAAAAACGAACTGATTCTAGATTTACCACAAAAATGGAGGAGGCATTTTGTATGGAACTTGTCTGTCGGCCCTGCATTAAAGATCAAAATTGGCTAAAGATAATTGTGGTAAATAAAAAAGTATACTAGTTTCGTTTAAGGACCAAAAAATTGACGGCTGCGCCTTAGAGGTTGCAAAATAGTTGGGATGACATTTTCGATGTACCGATTCCTATCAGGAATCAAGGTAAGACCCAGATGCAGACTGTCAAAGTAACAATGTTTTTATTAAGGCACAAGGCAAGACCCAGATGCAAACACAGGAGGCAGATGGTTGGAGTCTCACACTGTTTATTAATCTAAAGGAGTAGGCAAGAGAATGGTCGTGGACAAGAAAAAATGTCAAAACCAGAGTCCAGAGTCAGGCAGGGGTCAGAACCGCAAGGACTATAAAAAGAGAATAGAAAAGGAGTACGGGAAAAACACGCTGCTTGACTTGATTAAACATACAAGACAAACTGGCACAGAGAGACAGGAAACACAGGGATAAATACACAGGGGAAAATAAGCAACACCTGGAGGGGCTGGAGACAATCACAGGAACAGGTGAAACAGATCAGGGCGTGACAGTTTACTGTAGCAACAGGGGCAGGCAAAAACAGGTCAAAGCAGGCAAGGGGTCGAAGAGCCAGGGTAAGGCAAAGGTACAGGACGGCAGGCAGATTCAGGGTCAGAGACAGGCAGAGTTCAGTAATCCAGAGGTGGAGCAAAGGTACAGGATCGCAGGCATGCTCAGGGTCGGCAGAGAGGTCAGGTGGGCAGGGACAGGGTCAGGACATGCAAAGGTCAAAAACCAGGTGGACGAGGAAAGAGAGGCTGGGAAACGATAGGAGCCGTCAGGGAAAACGATGGTTAGCTTGAACGAACAAGAAAAACTGGCAACCAACAGACAGAGAACACAGGTATAAATACATAAGGGATAATTGGGAAGAAGGGTGACCACCTGGAGGTAGGTGGAGACAAGCACAAGGTCAGGTGAAACAGATCAGGGCATGACAGATCCCATGGCACATGGTTTATGAACTCATGCACAAAATGTATAGTATAGTTTTTAAACCATCTCCATAGAGGAACTCTGGAGCTCTGTCAGAGTGACCATCAGGTTCTTGGTCACCTCCCTGACCAAGACACTTCTCCCTCGATTGCTCAGTTTGGCCGGGTCGCCTGCTCTAGGAAGAGTCTTGGTTCCAAACGTCTTCCATTTAAGAATGATGGAGGCCACTGTGTTCTTGGGACCTTTAATGCTGCCGAAATGTTTTGGTACCCTTCCCCAGATCTGTGCCTCGACACAATCCTGTCTCGGAGCTCTGCAGACAATTCCTTCGACCTCATGGCTTGGTTATTGCTCTGACATGCACTGTCAACTGTAGGACCTTATATACGGTTGAAGTCGTAAGTTTACATAGACTTAGGTTGGAGTCATTAAACTCATTTTTCAACCACATCTCTTGTTAACTAACTATAGTTTTGCCAGTCGGTTAGGACATCTACTTTGTGCATGACACAAGTCATTTTTCCAACAATTGTTTACAGACAGATGATTTCACTTGTAATTCACTGCATCACAATTCCAGTGGGTCAGAAGTTTACATACACTAAGTTGACTGTGCCTTTAAACAGCTTGGAAAAGTCCAGAAAATGTCATGGCTTTAGAAGCTTCTGAGAGGCTAATTGACCTCATTTGAGTCAATTGGAGGTGTACCTGTGGATGTATTTCAAGGCCCACCTTCAAACTCAGTGCCTCTTTGCTTGAGATCATGGGAATATCAAAAGAAATCAGCCAAGACCTCAGAAAAATAATTGTCGGTATCACATTCATCTGTACAAACAATAGTACGCAAGTATAAACACCATGGGACCACGCAGCAGTCATACCGCTCAGGAAGGAGACGTGTTCTGTCTCCTAGATTTACGTGCTTTGGTGCGAAAAGTGCAAATCAATCCCAGAACAACAGCAAAGAACCTTGTGAAGATGCTGGAGGAATCCAGTACAAAAGTATCTACATCCACAGTAAAACGAGTCCTATATCGACATAACCTGAAAGGTAGCTCAGCAAGGAAGAAGCCACTGCTCCAAACCGCCATAAAAATGTCAGACTACAGTTTGCAACTGCACATGGAGACAAAGATTGTACTTTTTGGAGAAATGTCCTCTGGTCTGATGAAACAAAAATAGAACTGTTTGGCCATAATGACCATTGTTATGTTTGAAGGACAAAGGGGGAGGCTTGCAAGCCCGAAGAACACCATCCCAACCGTGAAGCACGGGGTGGTAGCATCACGCTGTGGGGGTGCTTTGCTGCAGGAGGGACTGGTGCACTTCACAAAATAGATGGCTTCATGAGGAAGGAAAATTATGTGGATATATTGAAGCAACATCTCAAGACATCAGTCAGGAAGTTAATGCTTAGTAGCAAATGGGTCTTCCAAATGGACAATGACCCCAAGCATACTTCCAAAGTTGTGGCAAAATGGTTTAAGGACAACAAAGTCAAGGTATTGGAGTGGCCATCACAAAGCCCTGACCACAATCCTATGGAAAATGTGTGGGCAGAACTGAAAAAGTGTGTGTGTGAGCAAAGAGGCCTACAAACCTGACTCAGTTACACCAGCTCTCCATACTCGTCCTGAGGTGCGTGCTAGCCGTCTGGTGAAGACTGTGCCAGCCCCACGCACCAGGCCTCCTGTGCACCTCCCCAGCCCTGCACGTCTTGTGCCAGCTTGGCGCTACAGATCTCCAGTACGCGTTCTTAGCCTGGTGTGCTACATTCCAGCTCCCCGCATCTGCCGGGCTAGGGTGAGGATCCAGCCAGGACGGATGGTGCCAGCCCTGCTCTCCAGACCTCCAGTGCATCTCCTCGGGCCAGGATATCCCGCGCCGCCTCTAGGCACGGTTTCCCCAATTCGCCAGGAGATCCCATTGTGGCCTGTTCCAGCTCCCCGTACGTGCCGGGCTAGAGTGGGCATTCAGCCTGGAAGAGTGGTGTCAAGGCTACGCACCAGATCTCCAGTGCTCCCCCACAGCCTGGTCTATTCTGTGCCTCCTCCACAGACCAGGCCTCCAGTAGGTCTCTCCAGCCTGGTGAGTCCTGGGTCTGTGTCCTGTCCGGAGCTGCCAGAGTCGCCCTCCTGTCCGGAGCTGCCAGAGTCGCCCTCCTGTCCGGAGCTGCCAGTGTCACCCTCCTTTCCGGGGCCCGCTGCGAGGGTCCCCGCTCCAGAGGCACCACCTAAGTGGACCAAGCCGGAGGTGGAGCGGTCTCCATCCAGCACCAGAGCCGCAGCCGCAAAGAGGGCCACCCGGACCCTCCCCTTGAGAGTCAGGTTTTGCGGACGGAGCTTTGGGGAAGGGGGGGGGGGGGCGCCTTGGTCCAGTCATTCACAAGAAGAGGATCTTTACAGTATGTAAACTTCCGACTTCAACTGTATGTAATTGTTAGAGAAAATACAGATTTTAGATTACAGCTGACATTAAGTTTTGGTCAAATACGGTCTCCTGTTCATAGCTAACAAATCACACGGTAAAAGACCATCTTCGAAGCTTGGCCTCCAACAGACTCTGTTGCTGAGGTAGCTTGTTTCTGTAAAACATGGTCTGTTACCCCAGGCTGTGTATATACAGTACCAGTCGAAAGATTGGACACACTTACTCATTCAAGAGTTATTACATGATTCCATATGTGTTATTTCATAGTTTTGATGTCTTCACTATTATTCTACAATGTAGAAAATAGTAAAAATAAAGAAAAACCCTGGAATGAGCAGGTGTGTCCAAACTTTTGACTGGTACTGGATATAAATATATATATATATATATATATATATGTGTGTATATAATAATCAATAAAATAATTTCAAAGACACTGATACACCTGGCTCCCTTACACACAGAGACAAATATACACACACAAAACACACATGTGTGCACACACGCCTGCTAACACCCCTGGCCCAGTGTATGCAGTAAGATGTAATGATTCAGCCCACTGACCTGTTCTCCACTCTCTGTAGCCTTGGGTGTCACAGCACCAAATGGTGTGAAGCTGTGGAGGCAGGTGTAATGTCCGGAATGGAACGGTATCAAACATACACACCAGTTGCTGACGGGTGTATACTGTAAAATCGACCACACAGCCATGCAATCTCCATAAACAAACATTGGCAGTAGAATGGCTTTACTGAAGAGCTCAGTGAATTTCAATGTGGCACCATCATAAGATGCCACCTTTCCAACAAGTCAGTTTATCAAATGACTGCCCTGCAAGAGCTGCCCCGGGTCAACTGTAAGTGCTGTTATTGTGAAGTGGTAACGTCTAGCAGCTACAACGGCTCAGCCATGAAGTGGTAGGCCACACAAGCTCATAGAGCGGGACCGCCAAGTGCTGAAGCGCCTAAAAATCCTCCGGTTGTAACACTCACTACCGAACTGCCTCTGGAAGCAACATTAGAACTGTTCTTCGGGATTTTCAGCAAATGTCATGAAATGTGTTTCCATGGCCGAGCGGCCGCCCCCAAAGCATAAGATCACCATGCGCAATGCCAAGTGTCGGCTGGAGTGGTGTAAAGCTCGCCACCATTTGGACTCAGCAGTGGAAATGTGTTCTCTGGAGTGATGAATCACGATTCACCATCTGGCAGTCCGGCAGACGAATCTGTGAATGGTGGATGCCAGAAGAACGCTACGTGCCCCAATGCATAGTGCCAACTGTAAAGTTTGATGGAGGAGAAATAATGGTCTGGGGCTGCTTTTCATGGTTCGGGCTAAGCCTCTTAGTTCCAGTGAAGGGAAATCTTAATCTTATCAGCATACAATGACAGGATTGTGTGCTTCCAACTTTGTGGAAACAGTTTGGGGAAGGCCCTTTCCTGTTTCAGCATGACAATGCCCCTGTGCACAAAGCGAGGTCCATACAGTAATGGTTTGTCGAGATCGGTGTGGAAGAACTTGACTGGCCTGCACAGTGCCCTGACCTCAACCCCATCAAACATCTTTGGGATGAATTGGAACACCGACTGCGAGCCAGGCCTAGTCGCCCAACATCAGTGCCTGATCTCACTAATGCTATTGTGGCTGAATGGAAGCAAGTTCTCTCAGCAATGTTCCAACATCTAGTGAAAAGCCTTCCCAGGAGAATGGAGGTTGACATAGCAGCAAATGGTGGACCAACTCTATATTAATGCCCATGATTTTGGAATGAGATGTTCGACGAGCAGGTGTAAACTATCAAAATAAAGAGTCTCACACTCCAAATATAAACTCCCAGTAATTTATTGGGTATTTACTAACGTTTCGGCATCACTGTGCCTTCTTCAGGACAATGTCATGAATACTGGAACCAGGTTATGTAGTCCAACAGTACAATTAGTGCAACCAATGACAATAGTGAGGGTTGTGTCGTAATGATTAAGTTCATTAGAATGAATGAGTGAAACTGTTAAAACAGTAGTTTATAGCATATTAAATATATAAGGCTATTATTATCATATAGAAACATAATTGAATATTGTACATAATATTAGCATCAACATACATTATTGTTTAATTCAATTTCACATATTTAATTGTTTCGTATTTCATTTCATACTTGTCACATGTAATATTTTGGTTGAACCTTAATGCATAATAAGCATCATCAACAGGGGGAACATATTAGGTGTATGCTGATAAGCTGTAGATATAATATATCCATTTATAAGACTTGTTCATAAAATAAAGAATTGTTCATAAGGGACTGAGATCAAAGTTATTATTCAAACCACTAGGGGTCAATGTTTTTGGATAGGATATCCAGTAAGCCTCCCTTTGTGTGTCCACATACCTTTGGTCATGTAGTGTGTAAAGCCATATTACAATGAGCCTGTGCTCCGATTGCTCCTCCTACCAGCCTCCACTGGTGTGGAGCTAACATGGTCAGGTGTTTGCTGCAGCATGCTATTATTAAGAGAAGGCCAGTACTGCCTTGCAGCCTAGCAACACACACACACACACAGAGAGAGAGAGAGAGAAACACACACACAGAGAGAGAGAGAGAAACACACACACAGAGAGAGAGAGAAACACACACACACAGAGAGAGAGAGAAACACACACACACACACTCCATGTCCAAACAGTTGAGCGTGGGACTAAATGTAGTTTGATTAATCTATGTGGTGGATTCGTTTAGTCATCTTGGATGCAGATGAATATGCAACTTTTCAATGTGCCAAGGGAAATATCAGACAATATGAAACAATTGAATTCCGCCTTTTATGCAGATACAGGCGTTGCTATTTTCTTGATTTCTATATCGCAAAATGCAGAATTGAACTGAATCTCAGATTTGCCGCATGTCCTTCTATGCCGTATCGACTTGTTTCTATACCATGTCTCAATCTTTTGCCCTAATTACCGTAGTCTGTCTGAGAAATACTCCAGCTTCTCCTCTTCCTAATCTGCATTCCGGCGGTGTCAAGTAGAATCAATGGATCTCACATTATAATTCCTTCAACGTAATTACTCAGATTTACATCTGCCGTTCTAAATTCGAGTCACACTTTGCGGTCAAGTTTATTGATTTGCACCAAAACAAGTAATCTGCTATGTGACCACAGTAATTACCAAAGACAATTAGCACTCACTTACTGTGAACAGTTTCAAAAAGTGTGTTGAAAGTGTTCATCGATATTGTGATCTTTGCATGGGGTACTATTCCTTGAGCTATTCGTTGTCAATAAGTTAGAATGCAGTACCCTCACAGTTCACACTAAAGTGAGAAATCAAATCAAAATCAAATCAACTTGCATTTGTCACATGCTTCCTAAACAACAGGTTTGGACTAACAGTGAAATGCATTCTTACAGGCTCTTCCCAACATTGCAGAGAAAAATAGAAAAACAAGAGAAAAATAATAACACGAGAAATAAATACACAAGTAACGTGTAACGTGTATATAAGTTGGCTGTGTACACGGGGTACCAGAACTGAGTCAATGTGCAGGGGTATACGGTAATTGAGGTAGACATCCTGAAGGGAAAAAGGCGTTGTCGTGCCTTTTTCATGACTGTGTTGGTGTGAGTGGACCATGTTACTTCCTTAGTGATGTGAACAACAATGACATTTAAACTGTATTGATGCTTTGTGTGTTTGATGGCTCTTCCGAAGTCATAGCGGGATGTTGTATTGATTCATGTGATGACTGCTGTTCATCGAATGATTAACTGTTTATAATTAAGTGATTAAATGAATCAGGTAATTATTAACTCATTAACCTGGGGCACCATGGGAAGGTTTTGGCTTTATTGAGTTTCTATTTCCCAAATGAACTCAAAGAATATCAGAATATCAATTTTACAACTGTTGCTAATTAATTACTTTCCTCTACAGTCTCATTCTGAACGTTGCATAATCTGGGAATCGGCACAAACCCGAATCTCACTAAGTAAGTCCATACCACACCAATTGAGTTGATTATTTATTTACTAACAAGCTAAAATGATAATATAAGATAAACATACACAAACACACAGTCTAGGCTATTAATTATAACTTAGTACAATGAAACAGGTCCCTAGTGGGCCAACACATTATGACATGTGTTACACAAAATGGGGATTTCAAAAGAGAAAGAGAGAGAGTGCACGAGAGAAAAGCACACTTGGGTACATTTCTAAACTATGCTTAGTTTAACCCTAACCTTGCCCCGACCTGACGCTCTTGTGGGTCAGAATATAATGATGTAATTGCGTGTCGAAGGTCTCCGATGGGGTGTCTCTTCGTGGACCGGGTTCGCCTTCTCTGATAACGGCGCATCTTGAGTTACCGGGTGTAAGTCTCTGCAGTGGTCTGTTTCCTCGACCTTGTTCTGAAAGGGGGGTCTTCTGAAGACAGCTAATCAGCCATGTAGGTGTTTCCAGCGTGGGAAAGAAAGCAGTGTAAACACACGATTCCTTGGAGAGAATAACCGGGTGGTCCTGCTTGAATTCACCCTCTTAGACACAGCTACTCATCCATAGCATAGATTGTTAAAAGGTTATTTGTCTTCTTTTACCTTGTGTTGCATTTTGGGGTTACAACTAATCGGACCTTGGCTGCAGCTCGTGGTCCCAAGTTATGATGTTAATTCTTAACTCACATGTTTTACACCCTCGGGTCAGAAAGGGGTGTTTCCGCATTTAGGGCAAGTTCTCTGGGCATAACTAGTTACGAGGCAAGGTCTGGATTTTACTCAGATCCAATTTAGACAACTAATTTCACATTTCATCTTCACAAAAACATTCTCTTTGATCTGGACACTTTCTACACAACGTACAGTATGCAAACAGCAGGTACATATTATGAAAACTCAATGTTTTCGTTATAACGTCGTCATTTTACTTTTAATAACGTGTCAAAAACGACATTCATTTTCATATTCCATCTATCGTCTATCATCATTAATACCATTTTGCCTGACGAAACATATTTTTCCAAAGTTCATTTATTGCATGTTATTGTTCTGAGGTAGGTTCTCCATAGGCCCATCATACATTCCATTCTTCCATACTGAGAAGACAAAGGATTTTGTCTGCTGCCTTAAGATTTACAATGGGTGGGAGGTGTCATAACCCCCCCCCCCCCCCCCCCTCCATACCTCTTGATCTCTCCCCCTCTGGTGGGTGTGAGAGATATCATCTGTAGGAGTGTGGTCCATGGTAACCTGACCTGAACAGGCCAGTCATGACATAAGCGTCTGGATTAGTGCCCCGCTCCTTGAACGTGGCAGCTCTAGCCTTTAGCTCAGTACTGATGTTGCCTGTAATCTATGGCTTCTGGTTGGGATATGTACGTATCTCCCTGTGGGGACGACGATATCGATGCACTTATCAATGAGGTCGATGACTGATGAGGTAAACTCCCAATGTTATTGGATGAATCCCGGAACATATTTCAGTCTGTGCTAGCGAAACAGTCCTGTAGCTTAGCATCCGCTTCATCGGACCACTTCTGTATTGAGCGCTTCACTGGTACTTCCTGTTTGAGTTTTTGCATTGTAAGCAGGAATCAAGAGGACAGCATTATTGCCAGATTTGCCAAAGGGAAAATATCAAGACAAGGATTCCTCTCAAAGAGTATTTCAAGACTATCTGCAAGCACAAACAAGTCCAACAAATATACCACAGTGGGAACTGACCTCAACAGGCTGAGAGATATGAGACATCCTCATCTTTAACTTTAAATTAATAAACTATAGAGAAGATCTAAGCTCCTATCTGACAGGAATCTCAAGTGAATCGCCATTGTATAGTAGTACTTTGACAACCTTTTGCTGTGATTTCAGTTTGACTTTAATCATTTAAAAGTCAGGGTGCTGCAGGCATACTAAACTATCTCATCTGGCATTCTCCCTGCCAAGAAACCGGGAACTTTTATGTCCAAAATGTATGATCTCTGGGTGATTTGTTTTATTACATTATATATAAGAAGATAGTCATTAGATACTGCATCTCAGAACATCATTTACCAGAACCCTAAGAAGCGAGTTCCAAGCAATCTAAGAAGTCATTTGAAAAAGGCTGCTGAAAGTAGACCTAACTAGGATTCTTGTTACTCTGAGATACAGTATTCAAACCCAGAGAATGTAAGCTGACAAGCACCAAATGTAAACTGCTAGGAATTTATTTAAGCAATAAGGCACGAGGGGGTGTGGTACAAGGCCAATATACACTGCTAAGGGCTGTTCTTAGGCACGACGCATCTTGGACACAGCCCCATTGGCCACATACCACAAACCCCTGAGGTGCCTTATTACTATTACAAACTGGCTATCAACGTAATTAGAGCAGTAAAAATACATGTTTTGTCATACCCGTGGTATACGGTCTGAAAGACAGTTGAAGTCAAAAGTTTACATACACTTAGGTTGGAGTCATGAAAACTCGTTTTTCAACCACTCCACACATTTCTTGTTAACTAACTATAGTTTTGGCAAGTCAGTTAGGACATCTACTTTGTGCATGACACAGGTAATTTTACAAACGACTGTTTACAGACAGATTATTTCACTTGTAATTCACTGTATCACAATTCCAGTGGGTCAGAAGTTTACATACACTAAATTGACTGTGCCTTTAAACAGCTTGGAAAATTCCAGAAAATTATGTCTTGGCTTTAGAAGCTTCTGAGAGGCTAATTGACATCATTTGAGTCAATTGGAGGTGCACCTGTGGATATATTTCAAGGCCAACCTTCAAACTCAGTGCCTGTTTGCTTGAGATCATGGGAATATCAAAAGAAATCAGCCAAGACCTCAGAAAAATAATTGTCGACCTCCACAAGTCTGGTTCATCCTTGGGAGCAATTTCCAAACACCTGAAGGTTCCACGTTCATCTGTACAAACAATAGTGCGCAAGTATAAACACCATGGGACCACGCAGTCGTCATACTGCTCAGGAAGGAGATGCATTCTGTCTCCTAGAGATGAACGTACTTTGGTGCGGAAAGTGCAAATCAATCCCAGAACAACAGCAAAGGACCTTGTGAAGATGCTGGAAGAAACAGGTACAAAAGTATCTATATCCACAGTAAAACGAATCCTATATCGACATAAGCTGAAAGGCCGCTCAGCAAGGAAGAAGCCACTGCTCCAAAACCGTCATAAATAAGCCAGACTTTGGTTTGCAACCCCACATGGGGACAAAGATTGTACTTTTTGGAGACATGTCCTCTGGTCTGATGAAACAAAAATATAACTATTTGGCCATGAGGACCATCGTTATGTTTTGAGGACAAAGGGGGAGGCTTGCAAGCCGAAGAACACCATCCCAACCATGAAGCATGGGGTGGCAGCATCATGTTGTGTGGGGGGCTTTGCTGCAGGAGGGACTGGTGCACTTCACAAAATTGATGGCATTGTGAGGCAGGAAAATTATGTGGATATATTGAAGCATCTCAAGACATCAGTCAGGAAGTTAAAGCTTGGTTGCAAATGGGTCTTCCAAATGGACAATGACCCCAAGCATACTTCCACAGTTGTGGCAAAATGGCTTAAGGACAACTAAGTCAAGGTATTGGAGTGGCCATTACAAAGCCCTAACCTCGATCCTGTAGAAAATGTGTGGGCAGAACTGAAAAAGTGTGTGAGCAAAGAGGCCTACAAACCTGACTCAGTTACACCAGCTCTGTCAGGAGAAATAGGCCAAAATTCCCCCAGCTTATTGTGGGAAGCTTGTGGAAAGCTACCCGAAAAGTTTGACCCAAATTAAACAATTTAAAGGCAATGCTACCAACTACTAATTGACTGTATGTAAACTTCTGACCCACTGGGAATGTGATGAAATAAATAAAAGCTGAAATAAATCATTCTCTCTACTATTATTCTGACATTTCACATTCTTAAAATAAAGTGGTGATCCTAACTGACCTAAGACAGGGAATTCTTACTATGTCAGGAATTGTGAAAAAGTGAGTTTAAATGTATTTGGCTAAGGTGTATGTAAACTTCAGACTTCAACTGAACCAGCCAATCAGCATTCAGGGTGCTCGATCCAGCCAGTTTATGATTTTCTTTATACACCTCCTAAAAGTCTAGTGTTCGTATCATGGAGAAAATACAAGATTATGTTAATAATACTGTTATTACATCAAATGGTTGTTTTATGCAACAAAGTAGGGTTCTTAGAACTCTATTGTGTCTTTGTGATCTGTGAGGAGCTTCTGAGATGTAACTCTAGCAACTGATTTACGATGGTCTTCTCCTCTCTCAGAGCCCGCATTCCATAGAATGAGTTGGTGTTTGTGTGCCAGGAGGTACCAGGGTGGAGATGGCTCCGGTATGGATAATGATGAGAGGAACTTTGTTTTGAGGGCCAGACCGTGGTTTCTACACATTGAGTACAGTCTTTTTTAGTATCTTTCATACAAAACCTTATGACCCATTCCATGCATCTGTTGTTTGTCATGAACATTCAGGAGGATGTACTTTGCTATAAAATGCTGTGGCTCAAATCCGCTCATGGGCTCTCAAGCTCCATTACTGCAGTAATTACATAATAGTTCAATAATAAAGGTTGGATTGTTTTGAAGAAATCTAAAAGTCTCTCCTTTTGATTGGAATAATTACACGGCATTAGTCCAACCCAACCTCCATTCCCTACACCTGGCAATCCCATAACATCAAAATTAAAATTCCCCGTCAAATAAATAAATAAATCAAGTATAATGTACAGCACCTTTAAAATGGCACGCGACTGTGATTTGAAACATAACCTCAAGAAACCTTGAATGCTATCCCTCCCCTCTCTTCCTACCCTCTCTCTACCCTTCCTCCCTCTCTCCCTCTCTCTTCCTCCCTTTTTCCCTGAACAATGTGAAAGGGCTGAACTGAAAACAGTGTGTAAATCCTCCTTGAGAACAAGATTTAAAATATTCATGAATGGGTCCAAGGCATTTTTAAAAGGGAGGCAGGGAATGGAACGGAGTGTCACACACGTTCAGGGAGTCTATGAATAAAATAAACTCTCACACATGAGCATGCTTAGACAACAAAACATAAGGCTGTTGGGATTTCGTTGCGGCAACAAATATGAATAAAGACAAGAGGATAGAAGAGAAGAAGAAGAGGATCGTTTTTTTAACGGCAATGATGACATATATAAAAAGATACTGACTCGTTTGCAGACACATCATATTGTGTGGTTGTCGGAAAATTGCAATATCGCAAACAAACAAAGCCGCAGGGCTCCAGCCTCCCAAGCAGGGGGGCCCAATATTAAAACAATATCCACTCATTTCAGCGATCCATTTCAAGTTATGCTGTTTGACGTTTTGATAGACTTTCCGATGGGAATCGTTTTACTAGAAATGTTACAGTTGCATGGCTACAAGATCATTTAATTTGTACAGGGCCAAACAAGGTCTCTCCGATTACTTGACTCACGGTGTGAGATTTGAGAAAGGTCAGTCCAGTGGCTACACAGCTAATTGCCTGTGAAATACTCCATTCTTGGTTAAGACCAGACCAAAGGAGCTTTATCTCTCTTTTTATCAGCCATGTTTTCAAAGAAAATGGTTCGGAGACATTAAAAGCCTATGGACTGTCAATTGTACTGCTTTAGATAATGTATTGTAAAGGTGAAGACATGTAGGTACAAATGTTAACATTTTGACATTTGAGGTGCACAGTATTTACCTATATACCATCATACCACAAACAGAGAACATTGAAAGTTAAGGGCCGCCCGCCACCTGCCCTGGGTTAACTCTGCCTTAATACGTCTGTTCAGAGAAAGGGATAAAGCCTGGACTGGAACCCAACTTTATGAAGTGGTCTGCTAATGTTAGAATGTATCCTCTAGCAGATATTTAACGACTGGTGAAACACCTTTTGTAAGGATTTGTGCCCGAGTGACCCCTCTTCATAAAGGTGGAAACTCCTTAGAGCCAAATAACTATAGACCGATATCTATAATCTGTTCAATAACATTCCCAAATGTATCAGTACCTAGATTCATTTAATTTAATTTCACCCTTTCAATCTGGCTTTAGACCCAACTATTCTACCACTGCAGCATGAGTGAAACTTACTAATGATATAAATTCTTCACCTGACCAAGGCAAACTAACTGGTGCCATCGTTATTGATTTATCAAAAGTATTTGACTTAGTTTATCATTCTATTTTAGGAGGAAAACTTCAAAACATTGGTTTCACTAACAGATCACAAAACTGGTTCCATGCATATCTTAGCAATAGAAAACAACATGTTTTCATAGAAGGACACAAATGACAACTTCTTCCAGTCAGTAGAGATGTACTGTACCTCAGGGCTCAGTATTCCCCCCCCCCTATTTTCTCTATATTTATAAATGAATTTATAAGAATACACATGTTCACTTATACGCTGATGATAGAGTGCTCTATGAATCAGGTTCAGATACAAGCAACTCTACAAGATGATTTTGACACCATTTAAAAATGGTGTCAAAATAGACTATGGTGACATCATCTATCAAAACACAACCAAGACCTTACTTTGCAAATTAGATGTCATTTATAACAATCGTTGCAGATTCATACTTGGGTGCCATTATAAGACACTAAATTGGATGTCACTCCCAAACTCCCAAATGAGTTGTAGTAGTAGTTGTAGTAGTAGTTGTAGTAGTAGTTGTAGTAGTAGTTGTAGTAGTAGTTGTAGCAGTAGTTGTAGTAGTAGTTGTAGCAGTAGTTGTAGTAGTAGTTGTAGTAGTAGTTGTAGTAGTAGTTGTAGCAGTAGTTGTAGTAGTAGTTGTAGTAGTAGTTGTAGCAGTAGTTGTAGTAGTAGTTGTAGTAGTAGTTGTAGTAGTAGTTGTAGTAGTAGTTGTAGTAGTAGTTTGTAGTAGTAGTTGTAGTAGTAGTTGTAGTAGTAGTTGTAGTAGTAGTTGTAGCAGTAGTTGTAGTAGTAGTTGTAGTAGTAGTTGTAGCAGTAGTTGTAGTAGTAGTTGTAGCAGTAGTTGTAGTAGTAGTTGTAGTAGTAGTTGTAGTAGTAGTTGTAGCAGTAGTTGTAGCAGTAGTTGTAGGAGTAGTTGTAGTAGTAGTTGTAGTAGTAGTTGTAGCAGTAGTTGTAGTAGTAGTTGTAGTAGTAGTTGTAGCAGTAGTTGTTGTAGTAGTAGTTGTAGTAGTAGTTGTAGCAGTAGTTGTTGTAGTAGTAGTTGTAGCAGTAGTTGTTGTAGTAGTAGTTGTAGTAGTAGTTGTAGTAGTAGTTGTTGTAGTAGTAGTTGTAGTAGTAGTTGTAGCAGTAGTTTGTATTTTTATGCTGTTTATGTATGTTTTTTAGTATTTGTTTTAGTATTATTATTATTTCATTGTTATTATTATTAGACAGTAGTATTATTCTTGTTACTGTTAAGGTTTTCTTCCGGTGAAAGAGAGGAGGACCAAAATGCAGTGTGGTTATTTGTAAACATCTTTAATAAAGATGAAAACACAAACAATATACAAAAACAATAAATGTGAAAAACCGAAACAGCCCTATCTGGTGCAAACAAACACAGAGACAGGAACAAGACATCCAACATAGAATGCCCACTCAGATCACACCCCCCCCCCCCCACCCCAAGGTGCGGACTCCGGCCGCAAAACCTGAACCTATTGGGGAGGGTCTGGGTGGGCATCTGTCCGCGGTGGCGGAAGTGGCCCCCACTTCACCATAGTCTTAGTCCGCCTCATTGTCCGCTTCCGTGGCCTCCTAACCACGGCGACACTTCTAAATGAACCCACTGGACTGAGGGGCAGCTCGGGACAGAGGGGCAGCTCGGGACAGACTGACGACTCTGGCAGATCCTGGCTGACTGGCGGCTCTGGCAGATCCTGGCTGAATGGCGGCACTGGCAGATCATGGCTGACTGGCGGCACTGGCGGCTCATGGCTGACTGGCGGCACTGGCGGCTTCTGGCAGACTGGCGGCACTGGCGGCTCCTGGCAGACTGGCGGCACTGGCGACTCCCTGCAGACTGGCGGCACTGGCGGCTCCTTGCAGACTGGTGGCACTGGCGGCTCAGGACAGACGGGAGACTCTGATGGCGCTGGGCAGACGGGTAGCTCAGGCGGCGCTGGGCAGACTGGATACTCCGGCAGCGCTGGAGAGGAGGAAGGCTCCGGCAGCGCTGGACGGAGGAGCTCTGGTGCTTCTGGACTGAGGGGCAGAAGCTCTGGCAGCACTGGACAGGCGGGAGACTCCGGCAGCACTGGACAGGTGGGAGACTCCGGCAGTGCTGGAGAGGAGGAAGCCTCAGGTAACGCTGGACAGGCGGGAGACTCCGGCAGCGCTGGAGAGGAGGGAGACTCCGGCAGCACTGGACAGGCGGGAGACTCCGGCAGCGCTGGACAGGCGGGATTCTCCGGCAGCACTGGACAGGAGGGAGACTCCGGCAGCACTGGACAGGCGGGAGACTCCGGCAGTGCTGGAGAGGAGGAAGGCTCCGGTAACGCTGGACAGGCGGGAGACTCCGGCAGCGCTGGAGAGGAGGGAGACTCCGGCAGCACTGGACAGGCGGGAGACTCCGGCAGCGCTGGACAGGCGGGAGACTCCGGCAGCGCTGGACAGGCGAGGCGCACTGTAGGCCTGGTGCGTGGTGCCGGCACTGGTGGTACTGGGCCGAGGACACGCACCTCAGGGCGAGTGCGGGGAACTGCCACCGGAGGGCTGATGCGTGGAGGTGGTACCGGATAGACCGGACTGTGCAAGCGCACTGGAGCTCTTGAGCACCGAGCCTGCCCAACCTCACCTGGTTGAATGCTCCCGGTCGCCCTGCCAGTGCTGCGAGGTGGAATAGCCCGCACTGGGCTATGCAGGCGAACCGGGGATACCGTGCGTAAGGCTGGTGCCATGTAAGCCGGCCCAAGGAGACGCACTGGAGACCAGATGCGTAGAGCCGGCTTCATGGCACTTGGCTCGATACTCACTCTAGCCCGGCCGATACGCGGAGCTGGTATGTACCGCACCGGGCTATGCACCCGCACTGGGAACACCGTGCGCTCCACCGCATAACACGGTGCCTGCCCGGTCTCTCTCGCCCTCCGGTAAGCACAGGAAGTTGGCACAGGTCTCCTACCTGGCTTCGCCATACTTCCTCTGTGCCCCCCCCCAATACATTTTTGGGGCTGCCTCTCGGGCTTCCTTGCCAGCCGTGTTCCCTCATATCGCCGGCTCCTCTCTCCGGCTGCCTCTGCTCTCCTAGCAGCCTCCACCTGTTCCCATGGAAGGCAATCCTTTCCCGCCAGGATCTCCTCCCATGTGTAGCAACCCTTGCCATCCAAAACATCATCCCATGTCCATTCCTCCTTGCGCTGCTCCTGCTTCGCCGCTTGGTCCTGTTGTGGTGGGTGATTCTGTTACGGTTTTCTTCCAAAATGCAGCGTGGTTATTTGTAAACATCTTTAATAAAGATGAAAACACAAACAGTATACAAAAACGTAAACATAAACGTGAAAAACCGAAACAGCCCTATCTGGTGCAAACAAACACAGAGACAGGAACAAGACATCCAACATAGAATGCACACCCTGACCAAACAAAACATAGAACATACAAAGCAAACTATGGTCAGGGAGTGACAGTTACGCATTCTTTTTAACACTTGAAAACGAGATCTCAAGAGATTTCATCCTGCAAAATGTCAAATAAATAAATACCATCATTGCTCATCATACATTTGGTCAGAACATCACTGTAATCACTATGAGGTGTTCTGTCTTTAATTCTAGATTTACAGCAAGGCCTTTAAAAAAATATCCCTCACTGGAGCCATACAGCAGAGAGACAGAGACAGAGAGCAATTCATTGTGTTGATTAGATTACCAAACGTGGAACAGATAAAGTGTCTGATCGCTGATTGAGAGAAAACAGAACGTGGGCCGAGCCACTCCATCACATTACATTAATTGTGCTTTAGGTCCGCTAGCCCATGGCGCTACTAACACTTCTCTCTCCCCAGCATGCAATTTGTGTGTGATGTCTGAATGTCTGCTCACTGCTGCCTCACACACACACTCACACAGATGGAGACATACAGGGCACAACCACACACACACTCAGGCATACACACTCACTCACTCACTCCCTCTCACACACACACCATTACTACCATCACACTGCTGGTGGTGATTAGGGACTGGTATAGCTAGCGGCTTCAGAATGGGTGTTTCACAGCCCTCGTCTGCCGCAGTACTCGAGTCCAGAGGCCATAGCATTAATCAAATTCTCATTGCTGATAGCCATCTTGTAAAAGTCTGTTATATTGTAATTGCACGGCACAGTGGTAATGCTTGCCTCCGTCCCAAATGGTACCCTATTTGTTATGTAGTGCCCTATTTTTGACCAGAGCCCTTTGTGCCCTGGTCAAAAGTAGTGCACTATGAAATGAATATGGTGCCATTTGGGACACATCCCTTGTTGCAGTTGTAAAGGAGTCAGGCCTCTTGTTCAGCTTCGCCAGCCTCCTGTTAACAACTTTGTTTGTGTTGAAGATATACTGCACTGTTTGTTCACCTGGCTCTGAATGCTTCTTATATTCACAGATGCTCTAAGCACCGAATCCTATTATAGGATACTGTACAGTAAATCAAATAATGCATTGATGTCAATAGGAGCTCGGAGTGAAATGGGGTTACACACACATATCTGTAGTTCGGCCACAAGCTATTGTATAGCACTCAGTTCATTCATTCAACTTCATCAAGCAGGCCACTATCCAAGCTCTGGCTTGGTTTTGTTCTAGAAGTTACTTACAGAGTCTTAAGTACTATAGTACAATACAAATAAGTTGTTTAGAAGACAGATGGTACGTGTATCTCTCCAACAATGCTTGGTACATGTCCTGATACTACAGTCTGTACCAGTAGCTATAGGCAGCTCAGGGAGCCGCAGGTGGTAAATTGGGCACAGAGGGGATCCAAACCAATTATGGGTGTGGTTTACTTGTCAGTCAACAAGTGTTGCTATATTTAGCCTGTCTGTTGCTTACCAGCAACTCAGTGAGATTCATTTAGAGGGCAGGGCTGCAATGCTGTCAGGTAGCCAATCGATATTTTCCCTTTGAGATTGGCTTTGATTGTTTTTTGAAGTCTCTTTTGTGAAATAAATGTGTAAACTCTCTAAGTTAAGATTTAACAGTTGAGTATAATAATAGAATATAGCTATCTGGTTGACTGTCTGCCATACATGAGCTACAGTAGTCCCTGAATTCCAATCAAAAGTTTCACTTTAAAAGGGACAGTTTCTATTCTGGTGCTTCCTAGAGTCTTCTCCTTCTTGATCTCTCACTCCTCTCCTCCTCCTCGCTCATTAAATGCTTTTCTCTCTCGCAGGTTCCTACCTATTAACTCTGGAGCTGGCCTCTAACTTCAGTTCATCGCTCTCTTCTACTCTGTTCTCATTCCCTTAGCACTCCATGTTTGATCTCTCTCTTCCTACTCTCTTCTCTATGTCCCTCATTCACCAGAGGTTCCTCTCCTTCTCCACTCTGGTTGTAATTCTTCTTGATCTCCCTCTCTTTCCCTCTCTCTGTCACTCTGTGATGGGTGTTGAAATCAGTGGATGCTCCTCAGAGAAGGACCATCTTCCTCTGTGAATTTCAATCAAATAAAAACATTTTTAGATAAAACTATACTAAATATATTCACATGCTACCAAATAATTTATTAAAACACACTGTTTTGCAATTAATTAATTTATTCCAAATTAGGAGAAGAGAGAGATCTAGCTATATTTTGTAGTATATACAGTGCCTTGCGAAAGTATTCGGCCCCCTTGAACTTTGCGACCTTTTGCCACATTTCAGGCTTCAAACATAAAGATATAAAACTGTATTTTTTTATGAATAATCAACATCAGGTGGGACACAATCATGAAGTGGAATGACATTTATTGGATATTACAAACTTTTTTAACAAATCAAAAACGGAAAAATTGGGCGTGCAAAATTATTCAGCCCCTTTACTTTCAGTGCAGCAAACTCTCTCCAGAAGTTCAGTGAGGATCTCTGAATGATCCAATGTTGACCTAAATGACTAATGATGATAAATACAATCCACCTGTGTGTAATCAAGTCTCCGTATAAATGCACCTGCACTGTGATAGTCTCAGAGGTCCGTTAAAAGCGCAGAGAGCATCATGAAGAACAAGGAACACACCAGGCAGGTCCGAGATACTGTTGTGAAGAGGTTTAAAGCCGGATTTGGATACAAAAAGATTTCCCAAGCTTTAAACATCCCAAAGAGCACTGTGCAAGCGATAATATTGAATTGGAAGGAGTATCAGACCACTGCAAATCTACCAAGACCTGGCCGTCCCTCTAAACTTTCAGCTCATACAAGGAGAAGACTGATCAGAGATGCAGCCAAGAGGCCCATGATCACTCTGGATGAACTGCAGAGATCTACAGCTGAGGTGGGAGACTCTGTCCATAGGACAACAATCAGTCGTATATTGCACAAATCTGGCCTTTATGGAAGAGTGGCAAGAAGAAAGCCATTTCTTAAAGATATCCATAAAAAGTGTAATTTAAAGTTTGCCACAAGCCACCTGGGAGACACACCAAACATGTGGAAGAAGGTGCTCTGGTCAGATGAAACCAAAATTGAACTTTTTGGCAACAATGCAAAATGTTATGTTTGGCGTAAAAGCAACACAGCTCATCACCCTGAACACACCATCCCCACTGTCAAACATGGTGGTGGCAGCATCATGGTTTGGGCCTGCTTTTCTTCAGCAGGGACAGGGAAGATGGTTAAAATTGATGGGAAGATGGATGGAGTCAAATACAGGACCATTCTGGAAGAAAACCTGATGGAGTCTGCAAAAGACCTGAGACTGGGACGGAGATTTGTCTTCCAACAAGACAATGTTCAAAAATAAACATATCCAGGTGTTAGAATGGCCAAGTCAAAGTCCCGACCTGAATCCAATCGAGAATCTGTGGAAAGAACTGTAAACTTTTCGCCTAGTCACAGACAGCTGGTGTGTTGTGCACTTAAGTCCACAAGCGAAGGGAAAAGGTGAGAGGAGGAGAGCCTGTAGATAGATGTGAGAAGGAATTATATATACAACGAGCTGTTTGTATGTGACTGCTATGAAAGTGAACTGTGTTGGCTAGTGATCAGGGGTGTATTCATTGCGCCGATTCTGTTGAAAATAACTTCTTAAACGGAAGAAAACAGAATGAAACAGGGATAAACATACCTGATTTTGTCCAATAGAAACTCTTGTTCGCAACTGTTGGACTAATGATTACACTCTAGATCAGCGAGATGCAGGCAAAAGTGTGCAATGCGGTAATGAATGTGTCACTGTCTGTCACCTTGATTACTCAAAAGTCTCTCGAGCTGTGCACCTACGTTGTACATTTTTATTCTTAGGCTCGGTTGTAGCAACCTCATGATGGATACAGGGAAAATGTTAGCATCATGTAGTACCCTAAACCTATTGATGTTACATTGAGCTGGATGAATGGAATATGAGTGACAGTCATCCAATATGCTGTAATAGAAATAAGGCCATGTTCATGAAAAAACTATCATCCTCCCTCATCTTAAACGGCTCCAACCACCACTGGTTGAAATGCCTGGGGTCATATTGACTTGGTTACCACAGTTCACTGTTGAAACTGAACATGGTTGGCTTTTTTGGCTCCTGCAATGTAATAGTTGTGCCACTGTGCTCTTCCTTGCTCATCAGAGCGTCGAGCTCTACAAGTGTTTAGATGTCCCTCAGGCAATCTAAGTGGTCTGCCTTGTGCTGTTGCACATCACATTTGGCATGTGGAACTGGAAGATTTCAGCGTTATCTTGAAAATGTTGATCAGATATTGTATAAATTATAGTCTCCTGCCTTGCTGTTCTGCCAAAATCAGACGTCAATATCTGAACTTTCACAGCGTTATCGGTGCTCGTTATTGGTAGCCAAAAAAAGTTAAAGCCTCCCTGCTTTAACTTTTGGAAACCTTTAATTTACAATTCACATAATATTTGATTTTCTATGAATATTCAATTTTTGGATTAAGTGATCTCTAGCTCCATCTGTCTTTCCCTTAGTAGGCAACGAGTGGGGAACCACCTTCAGTATGAAGTATGAAGCTGTCAGTGATGACAGAATATGACATACAATCTAATGATCTTATACAAATAGAATGTTCTTCAAAGACTTCATGCCGCATCAGGAATGAGCAACATCCTGTTGTTTAGAAGTCATGCTCAAAGTGATCCGGCCAACAGCAATCACCCAAACCGATTGAGATGAACCAAGTGTTGAAGAAGTTTGCTTCTAGGAGACACAAAAGACTCCGAGCCTCTTACTCCTTATGATGCCACGCTACACTGACTAACCTGACACAGACACTAGCTGAACACACCCTCTCAACTCCAGCACCCCATCAGACGGTCTCCAGTGAGACAATTACCAAGTTTTCGTTCAAATTTGTCTCTTGTCCAAAAGTAGCACGTCAAGCGCGGGTAAAGGGGACGGTAATGGGCAACGTAGTCGCGCCTATTATCGCACGGTGAGTTGCTAAATAACTAACCACCTGATGCAAGATGACACTTTTCGGATAAGTAACAAATAGGGGCGAGCCCCCTCTTCAGCGCCTCTTCTTCCATCCGCGACCCTTTCAATAAACTGTTTAAAGTGCCGAGGGGGTTATTTCCAACAATTGCGGTCCTGCTCCCATTTTGGACCAGAGTGGAGAAAAGGTTAATGAATTCAATACTGCTGTAAGCCCTGTATCCTCTTTAACAGTGGGCACAACAGGAGTCAGTGGGTACAGGAGATTGTTCCAGAATGCTGATAAGGAGGACTAGTAGAGCAGAGTGTATATGCTGCCCCCTGTAGGTTTAGATTTGTAACTACAACCATCTACTTTATTTCCAAGAAACAAGCAAAACAACTAAGCAACGTCTGTGTTTGGTTTAATGTATTGGTTTAGGTTCGACCCACTAGCTGATTGCTTGTTCCCTTGTTGCGACGTGGGAATTAAACTTCCTGATTGATTCTAACTACTGCGCCACATGGAAATGTGGATGTACCTACTGCAACTACCATTGGGGCTATGGGGCTGAATAGATTTCAATATGACGTTTGGCTCATTCCTTGCGATGTGTCTCTCAGCCCAAAGTTCCAGTGACTTTGTGATAATTGAATGGCACAGTGCAATCCCAGCTCTATGGCCATATGAAGAGGATTAGCATACAAGCAAAGTGTGAATATACTACAGTGTCGTGTGGTGAGATCACATCACACTCCATTCTCCAGCCTCCTGTAATCTTGTCAGTGAGCAGCATATGCAGATTTGCAACCAGCCTTATCCTCTATGAGAGAGAAAGTGTGTGTGTGCATGTGTGTGTCAGTGTGTGTGTGTGTGTGTGTGTCCATGTTTGTGTGTCTATAAGCTCCTGACACTGCAACTCAACACTTGACAGACATATACGTTCAGTAGTCAAAGACCTGAACCAGTGTCCAGAAACGATCCCCTAGACAGGCTTTGTATTTCTGTCTTCCGTGTGCTTGTCTCTCACTCTCTCCTGCAAATGACAACCCTACCATTCACTCTTTCTTTCTCCATCAGGTGGAAGGAAATCCCATTTGTGTAATATCTGAATCAAAGATCCATTGCCACGATCCATCACCACGATGAATAAAACGATCATTCAAATACATTTCTGTCCAAACCAGCTAGAGTAAAGTCATGTTTTTGACATATTTTCCTCAAATCAACTATTCAAGCCTAACAAAGGCGAAGTATCAGGGGACATTTCATATCATGCCATGTTCACGTCATTCACCTCGATTCATCTACATTTCACATAGAGTTCAGTGTTGGGATTGATGGGGCAACAGCTTGATTTATTTAAGATGGAGTTTCCCTGTGGTGTGTGCTGCCTTCCACGTTACCTCCTGGTGGGTCTCCTGTTCTGTCTATGCAAGTCACTCTGTGATGTGTTCTCTCTCCCTGCCTGTATAGTAACCTCTCTCTGCACTGACAATGACATGTGGTCTGCATCTCTGCATCTGAGGAGCGGTGGGCCCTGGGCAGGCAGGCAGGCCCACTAGACAATGAGAGAGAGTAGCTGGGTGCGTGTGTCATTCTTTATTTATGGGTTGAGGCTGGGTGATTGACAAGACGGGACATGAGAGGCTTTCTTCCTAACCCCAAAGCCTCAGTCATATACCCATAGCGACACATAAAACACGGAGATGCATAAAACACACACACACAGACACAGACACGGACACACACATGCACACACAGACAGACAGACACAGACAGACAGACACACATACGCACTCTTTGAAGAGAACCCATAGCCAACATAGTCAAAGCAGGGCTTCTCTAGAGTCGTTTGGCACAGTTGTTTATTTGTTTGTGTGTCGTTCCGTTCTTCACAGCGTTCTCTCTTGACTATTTTCATATAATTGATGCCCACTCTCTTCACGGCCTGTAGAGCAACAAAGAGAGCGCATGAAAGCCATGTTATAGCAGTAGCCGTATGAATATTGCATGGGGATAACGTGTTAGGAGCAATTTACCCTCTTCCCTTTGTCTGACAGCTACATCAACAAGCGATTGGGCATGCTCCACATGTATAAATAAAATATTGGGTTGCCATTTATTAAAAAATATATATTATTACTTTTAAAAAACTTTTTTTTTTTTACATCTGACGAACAGTATGAGTTTGTTGGATTCCAACAGAAGCCGGGCAGTGGCAGCTCACACTCATCTTTTATTCTAACAGCCGCCTCTGTTCTCCTATACGAGAGAGTATTACACTGTGGGAGACAGCCCAGTCCTTTTTTAAAAGCTATATATAAGCTTTAAAGCAGGCGGGAACAACACATATCATGGAAATAAAATATTTCTCTCAGGATGTGTGCCTTTGCCGCAGAATGTTAAAAAATGAAACACACTTGTCAGTGGGAGGCTTCTGCAAAAGTGCCAGACAAATTATTAGTAGCAATTTTTTTAAATTGAAAATCCTACTGCTTTGTTGATAACATGCAGATGATAAATTGATGATGTATTTGTTGATCTAGTTTCTTAAGGAAAGGTTCTCTTACTGCTGTTCTGACAGCTAGAGTGAGGAACAT
This sequence comes from Oncorhynchus kisutch, assembly GCF_002021735.2. Lineage (NCBI taxonomy): Eukaryota > Metazoa > Chordata > Actinopteri > Salmoniformes > Salmonidae > Oncorhynchus > Oncorhynchus kisutch. The sequence goes on along the minus strand of NC_034174.2, from coordinate 68,374,415 downwards.
CAGGCAACAAATGAAACAGCATGCAACCAGATTTGATGTCTTTCTAACATCAAGGAGAGTGTTTTCCACTTACCTAACCATATCAGGTGGAGATGATCAGGTGGAGATGATCAGGTGGAGATGATCAATGATCTATCAATGATCATTTTAGTAAACATCCATTTCCATCTTGTGTTCCAAATGGTAGGCTGATAGCAGTTCATAAAGGTCAGATCCCAAATGGCATCCTATTCCCTACATAGTGCTTATCTTTGACCAGAGCCCAATGGGCCCTGGTCAAAACTAGCTCACTAAATAGGAAATAGGGTGCCATTTGGGATCCAGCAATGTAACATTAGCCTCGTCTTCTCCCAACAACCTTACTGAGATATTGTCCATATCTGTCTTAACAGATGATTTAATTCCAGGAGATACTGTATATACTGCAGGGTATGCCACAGGCAGATATGACTAAGCACCCCTTCATCTGCTATGTTTCTAGGCTTTGTTTTTGGTTTATGATCTCATGCGGCAGGTTTTATTATAGAGAGTGTGTGTGTGTGTGTGTGTGTGTGTGTGTGTGTGTGTGTGTGTGTGTGTGTGTGTGTGTGTGTGTGTGTGTGTGTGTGTGTGTGTGTGTGTGTGTGTGTGTGTGTGTGTGTGTGTGTGTGTAAGTCCGCGTGCGCGCTCACAGCCTCAGGACTCTGGTCTGGGAATAAGAAGGTTTATGGAGGATCTATTCTCTCCCACACTCCTTGGCTCTCGCTGACCACCACCAGCCCTTTGATTTCCCCCGAGTGTGAAGGCCAGTTCTGATATCCTCCAGCAAAGTTTATCTCCACAGCAAAGTAATGGTCAAAACGCAGGACGTGCTGCCTTGGAGCTCATCACACTGGAGAAACATCGCACGTCCCAAATGGCACCCTATTCCTTTTTATAATGCACTACCTTTGACGAGAGTCCTGGTCCAAAGAAGTGCACCATATAGTGAATAGGGTGCCATTTAGGACGCATCCATGGTGGTTCTAAAAGGGAAGAAACTAGGCCGCTGCAGCAAATCAGTATAGCAGTAAGTGTTTCAGAAACATTTCTATATTCAAGACCTCCTAGGGCCTTTTGTTGTTTTCAATGACACATTTAGAAAGCGACATTATCTTGATCTATTGATAAAGCTACATTATCTTGATTTATTGATAAAGCTACATTATCTTGATTTATTTAGAAGGTAAATATTGGCATCTAAATAATTTTCTAGTATTATCATTGACTACTTGGTAACACTTGACATTAAGTTGCTCTTATACCTGTGTAGTTGACTATTAGGTAACACTTTACATTAAGTTTATTAAGTTGATCTTATACGTTTATATTAAGTTGATCTTATACCTTTACATTCAGTTGATCTTGTACGTTTATATTAAGTTGATCTTATACCTTTACATTCAGTTGATCTTATACCTTTACATTCAGTTGATATTATACCTTTACATTCAGTTGATCTTATACGTTTATATTAAGTTGATCTTATACCTTTACATTCAGTTGATCTTATACCTTTACATTCAGTTGATATTATACCTTTACATTCAGTTGATCTTATACGTTTATATTAAGTTGATCTTATACCTTTACAGTCAGTTGATCTTATACCTTTACATTCAGTTGATCTTATACGTTTATATTAAGTTGATCTTATACCTTTACAGTCAGTTGATCTTATACCTTTACATTCAGTTGATCTTATACGTTTATATTAAGTTGATCTTATACCTTTACAGTCAGTTGATCTTATACCTTTACATTCAGTTGATCTTATACCTTTACATTCAGTTGATCTTATACGTTTATATTAAGTTGATCTTATACCTTTACATTCAGTTGATCTTATACCTTTATATTAAGTTGATCTTATACCTTTACAGTCAGTTGATCTTACACCTTTATATTAAGTTGATCTTATACCTTTACATTCAGTTGATCTTATACCTTTACATTCAGTTGATCTTATACCTTTATATTCAGTTGATATTATACCTTTATATTCAGTTGATATTATACCTTTATATTAAGTTGATTTTATACCTTTATATTACGTTGCTTTATGTTTGTGTAGTAACGTTGTAATTACAGAAGTCAATTATCTGGGTTTAGGTACTAAGGTCCTCCAGTAGATGGTGCACATTGACAGTATTGTAATAGCTGGAAATCAACATTTTATGATTATGAACATTTATTTTGACGTTTATTTCACATTTCTTATCCGTCAATAAATCCAGATTATGTAGGATTATTACAAGTGACTGTAATATGTCTAACCCTAGAGTGATCAGTTCATGTATTCCAGTAGTTTAGAAACGCCACGTGTGTCGAGGTTCACCCCAGGTCGCTATGGCATCAGTACATTTATCTTCTGACCTGGAAGTCCAGCCTTCGTTTCTCAGCCAACCCCTGCAGCTGTTGAGAACAGCTGTGTTTAAGTCATGATCACGGGTCGTATTGCAGTGTTGCCATACATGGGACCCTCTCTCTCTCTCCAGAGTGTATCATACTCTGTAACCAAAATGTTAAAAGAGCTGTTCCCATGGCTCTCTCTATAGACCATGAGTATTGGGCCCTATGCATTAATTGTGACAGTAATAATGCTTGTGTTACCCCATATTGCATTATAGGACTTGGTATAAACGTTCAAAACAAATGGAATGTTATGATTAAGAGAACGTTGAATCTTTAAGTTGTATCAAAAACATTTTTATTTCAGTTGTATCAAAATCATATTTATCTGTTCGTTAATATACACATATTTAAATAACAAATAGAAAAATAAATAAAGAGTTTTAACTTATGATATCTTTAAATCTCTCACAATTAGTGTTGTATACTTGTATACACTGCTGTACCACAAAATCACAAAGGAAATAGAAAATCCCCCACTCTCTCCCGCTCTCTCTCTTTCTCTAAAGTGCAGTGTCAGCCCTCAACATTCTTCTTGTGTGTGTTTGGTCACATGACTTCTGGGAAAATCCAGCCATTGGGTTTTCCATACCCCTTCTCCCCTCCTCCGTTACGTTCACTCTGCTTTTCTCTTAAGACACCTCTTCTTTTGCTTGTCGTCCTTGTTTATTCTATTTGGAAGGAGGGAGAAGAGTGTTATTCTCAGAAAGGACTAATGTTACATGGATTATATTAAGTCAAGTGCTATAGGATGTTTCTAAAGTATGTGCTAAGGTATTTTGCTTTTACATGCTTTAGCCTCATGTCTGCTACTTAATGGTGTGATAAAGCTGATATTACAGTAAAGTTTATAATTACAGTAACTTAGCTTATTTTTTTTACCATTAGATTTATATGTCATTAGATTGTGATAAATGTTGATCTATAAGTTATTACATTGTCATATCTGCAGTATAGTTCTGCCAAGGATTTAGTATGGTGGTGAGGAGTCTGATGATTTGATTTATCTTACCTGTTCCAGCAGTTGACGAAAAACATGGCCTTCCTTCCAGCGGGGTTCAGGCACCTTCTGGCTCCATCTTCCGCCAGTGTAACACTGAAAAAAAAAACGCACATACACACAATTAATGCTTGTGTCACACAACTGATACAGGGCTGATGGAGGTGATTGTCATGTCAGAAGTAAATGTCAGAAAGAAACAAACAAAAAAAGAGAGAGAAACCACTTTCTGCTTAAATGAATGCAGTAACTTACATGATTTCAGTAGTGTCGCAGTAGTGGGTCTTTTCAATGATTTCAAAGTCATCAATGATTTCCTGAGTGTGCATAATGGTTCCTGGGCATTTGCATCTGGCACCTGGAACGTGTTGAGCTGTAATGAGAGTTATAAACATCAATTAACATGGTCAAACATTTGAATGGAAACGTTGTTTTGTGACAAATATGTCTTCAAATTGGATTTTGGATAAGAATTCACATGAATGCATTTTTTGCACAATGCTTGTTCTAAGAAGAAACTGTACATAACTGCAATTTCTATAGTATTCTACACTCTTTATGCTATACGACAGCCACTATATGTATAGTAGCCTAGTCACTGCAAAATCCCTAGTCAGTCAGGTAACTAGTAAAAGCATGCACACTGTACTGTACATTCCATATATTGTAGCTGACATTGCGAGAAATTACTTTGAAATCTTACCTCCGTTGAGCTGTATACAAACTCCCAGCAAAACCACCAGGAAAAGACTGCAGGCTTTTGGTGTGAAGGCCATCGTGAATATAAGTAGCGAGAGATGGGGAGGTGAGGAGTCAAGAGGCAGTAAGATCCACTTGAAGTGAAAGTGAAAAGTGAAGAACTATTGGGATCCATTGTCCTTTTTAAACTGCCGGCAGAGGGTTTTCCCAAATCCCATGTTCTTTCCCGGCAAACGTTCAAGAAACAGCTCTCACTGGAATTTCCCAGCTCACTAGGGTTGAAATGAAGGAATGTTGGACTACAGAGTGGAACGGGCGGAGGGAAGCTAGGAGTCTGCAGATAAAAAGTTAACTCCTAACTTCCTAACTGTGACTGTGGGAAAGTGAACGCCAGGGTGAGTCAGCGTTGCAACTCACGGTGATTCATGTTTAAGTGGCCTGTCTGCAAACCTGTTATTTTAAATCATGTAGATTAAGCTGTCTCGGATTCATTAGATGGACAGATCCGAAGTCTCCTTCCAATTACTTCCTCCTTCTGAAAACTGCTCTTTATGACATCACAGATCTGGGGGTCAAACGAGAGATGGTGCTTCGGAAGAGGGTCTCGTATTAAGACAAACCTCACCCCAAACTTTCTTGGATAGAAATAACAAAAGCTAATAGGAAAAGTTAAAACAAAAGTGTATAAACTGCAAAGAATTTTGTTGGTCCTTTCCTTCTCCACCAGCATGCCCAGGTCAGATATGCTGTCTGGGGCAATTAGCAACAGCAACAGCTGCAGGAACATCATGATGACACGATAGCCAGTCATCTCTATTCTGTGAACCCCCAACCTAAATCTACCATGTCATACTAATCATGCTAGTCAACACTAGAACATGTCTATAGACCGACACCTGTTTTACCAGAAGTGAATGATTATCATGGTGATGAATAATGACTGGGCCTAACACCCAGGATGTGTCTGGTGTTTTCAGTCATGTGTGTTGTGTCTTGTCAGAGGTTCGTTTTCGGGCTTATGTCCCCATGTCTTTTATTTTTCATTTGTTTATTTAACCTTTATTTAACTAGGCAAGTCAGTTAAGAACAAATTCTTATTTACAATGACGGCCTACCAAAAGGCCTCCTGCGGGGACGGGGGTTGGGATTAAAAATAAATAAATAAATAAAATATAAATATATGACAAAACGCACATCACGACAAGAGAGACAACACGACTAAGACAACAACATAGCAAGACAGCAACACATGACAACAAAGCATGGTAGCAACACAACATGACCACAACATGGTAGCAACACAACATGGTAGCAGCACAAAACATGGTATAAACATTATTAGCTACAGACGACAGCACAAAGGGCAAGAAGGTAGAGACAACAACACATCGCGCAAAGCAGCCACAACTGAAAAAATGGAAGCCGGTTGAGATACTAAATGTCTCCTATTCTGTGGTGTGATATGTCAGGTTTTAATTGATGCTAAAACATGTTTTTTCATGATAAATAACTAGGTAGATACACCTATATTTTTAAATGTAATTACACTACATATGATTACATCTGCAAATGTTTTAACAGCTGGTTTATGCATTATGTAGTTGTATGCAGTGGAGGCTGCTAAAGGGAGTATGGATTATAATAATGGCTGGAACAGAACGAATGGAATGGCATCAAACACATGGAAACCATGTGTTTGATGTATTTGATAGCATTCTACTTATTTCTCTCAAGCCATTACCAAGAGCCCGTCCTCCCCAATTAAGGTGCCACCAACCTCCTGTGGTTGTATGATATTTGACCAATTCTGCTCAAATTAATTAACACAGTGGGACTATGCTCAACAAGTTGAGAGGTAATGGCCTGATTTTACTTTTTGGTTCATACACAATTTATTATATGACCAATACTGTACTCTGACTACCACCTCCAATTATGTGAGCCACTGCTAATGAGCCATGTCCAAGATCATCCAAGATCATGACTAACACAAATTTAGGGGGTTATCGCAAATACTGTTGCTCTTTCTCATAAAGTGTCTTTTCATGGTAATGTCCACTGAAAACATTAAAATGAGTGTGGTATTTCTTCAGAACAGGACCTAATGACGTTTCAGTAGAATATGTACTGTATAATTCATCTATATTCTGGGTATTGGAAACATTAACATTGATTTACATTTCAGTGAAAATGTATCACCGGAAAGAGCAGGCCTCCCTGTTCCCTCCCTTCATCTTGTTTTGATAGAGGGATGGACCTAGGCCAAGGTAGCGTTATTGCTAATGCACTGTAGCGCCAGCTGTCTTGGCTCACCACACGCTTGCGACATTTAGAAGAAACAGAAACTTAAGGAGCCTAACGGACCAGAACCAGAGCACACAGGAGTGCTTAACAAAGAAAATAGATACCATTTGCTGGCCCATAAAGAAAAGAGAAATGTCTGTTCTTGAAGACAAAGCTAAAATAATTGCCTTGATTGTGAGTGACAGAGTCAATGGCTGTGAAAACAATGTTTTTGAATACCATGTTGTTTTAATTGGGTTGGTCACAGAAAGATATTTACAGACAATCATGTACAGTATTTACAGCTTCTATTTACAAAGAGTTCCTTACAAAAAGATTATCATTGCGAGAGTATCCAGAGAGATAAAGCAGCTAAAGTGTAAATTCATTGGGCTGCCCCCTCCTTTGTAAGGTGTCTTCTTCTACGGTGTCCATATTAGGACACTCTTCAACTCTGGTCATACCTGGAGGGACTCAGTCCATAGAGTAGATCACATTGGAGAGTTAAGACAACATTCACAAATCATTCCTGACTACCTCGACCTCCAATCCCACGCTGGGTTAATCCAGTAATGTAATCCAGACTATGCTTCCTGTTCACCAAAGAGTTCCGCAAAGCCCTGCGGCCTTTTCCACAGCACCCTCACAAACAGAAGCCTAGGACTTTCTTAGTCACATCAACCCCGGAAAACTGGGCCTGCGCAAACAACCAATCCAGGGGATCTCGGCCTGAACATACCCGGGTTACACAGTCCAAAGGATGGGCGACCATCAGTGACACATCCGATAGACCACTGGGGATCCAAGGAGCATATGCCATGGATTTGTTATAGGGCGCCATTGGGGCTACAGTGGAAGCATCTTCTGACGGGATGGGTGGCCAAGCAGGTCATCCATTGTCGGTGCTCCCAGAGTGGGCCGTGGAGGGGGTATGGGGCAGTCTGGGAGAGTTTCTTGACGGAGTCCACATACTCCTCCATAGTGGGGTACTCGTCTTCCCCATCCTCCAGAACTCCTTCCTGCAGCTCACTGATGGTGGGCAGCAGCTCGACGGAGGAAAGCAGCAATCTGGGCTTCATCCTGTAAAAACAGCCTGGAAATACATTGACATTTTTTAAATATTTTTGATATATAAACTAAGGAGATGTGTTTCCTGTTGATACAGTGCCTTGCGAAAGTATTCACCCACTTGGCATTTTTCCTATTTTTCCTATTTCTTTTTTTTTTTTTTGTCATACCAAAATCTTTAAATCATACCACAGATTCTCAATTGGATTGAGGTCTGGGCTTTGACTAGGCCATTCCAAGACATTTAAATGTTTCCCCTTAAAACACTCGAGTGTTGCTTTAGCAGTATGCTTAGGGTCATCATCCTGCTGGAAGGTGAACCTCCGTCCCAGTCTCAAATCTCTGGAAGACTCAAGAATGTCCCTGTATTTAGCGCCATTCATCATTACTTAAATTCTGAATAGTTTCCCAGTCCCTGTCGATGAAAAACATCCCCACAGCATGATGCTGCCACCATCATGCTTCACTGTGGGGATGGTATTCTCAGGGTGATGAGAAAAGTTGGGTTTGTGCCAGACATAGCGTTTACCTTGATGGCCAAAAAGCACAATTTTAGCCTCATTTGACCAGAGTACCTTCTTCTATGTGTTTGGGGAGTCTCCCATATGCCTTTTGGTGAACACCAAACGTGTTTGCTTATTTTTTTCTTTAAGCAATGGCTTTTTTCTGGCCACTCTTCTGTAAAGCCCTGTGGAGTGTACAGCTTAAAGTGGTTCTATGGACAGATACTCCAATCTCCGCTGTGGAGCTTTGCAGCTGCTTCAGGGTTATCTTTAGTCTCTTTGTTGCCTCTCTGATTAATTCCCTCCTTGCCTGGTCTGTGAGTTTTGGTGGCCGGCCTTTTCTTGGCAGGTTTGTTGTGGTGCCATATTCTTTCCATTTAAAAAAATAATGGATTTAATGGTGCTCCGTGGGATGATGAAAGTTTCAGATATTTTTTTATAACCCAACCCTGATCTGTACCTCTCCACAACTTTGTCCCTGACCTGTTTGGAGAGCTCCTTGGTCTTCATGGTGCCCCTTGCTTAGTGATGTTGCAGACTCTTTGGCCTTTCAGAACATGTGTATATATACTGAGATCATGTGACAGATCATGTGACACTTAGATTGCACACAGGTGGACTTCATTTAATTAATGATGTGACTTCTGAAGGTAATTGGTTGCATCAGATCTTATTTAGGGGCTTCATAGCAAAGGGGGTGAATACATATACATGCACCACTTTTCTGTTCTATATTTTTTTGAATTTTTTATAACAAGTTATTTTTTCCTTTCACTTCACCAATTTGTACTATTGTGTATGTCCATTACATGAAATCGAAATAAAAATCAATTTAAATTATAGGTTGTAATGCAACAAAATAGGGAAACCGCCAAAGGGGGTGAATACTTTTGGAATGCACTGTACATTAGCTATGATTTGATTTCTATGCTCTATTTGAATAGACACTGTATAGTACAAATCCACTGTAAGAATATTGCTCATTATCTTATGGACCATGTAGAAAATACCTTATCCTTTAGAATAGCATTACATCATAAAATAGCAAAAAATCATACAGGGTTGAAAGATAATGTGTAATATATTTTTTTTAAAGATACTTTTATCCGTACAATGAGTTTTAACCCTCAGCCTGCCACCACCATCACCACCCCCACACTATATTAGCATTGTCTGACCTCGATTGTCTAGACTGTATCCCTCTCTTGTTGGTATTCCACGGTGTGTCGCAATCTCTCTCTCTGTGTCCTGTATGCCACTGTCTCTCAGTGCTATGGCTAACAGAGTGGTAACTGACAGGTCGGAGGTCTGTAGTGCTATACTGGGATCAGTGAATCAGGTGGGGCTTTTATATCTCATTATTCCAGACTAGACCAATGGGAATAAGTATAGCACTGGGCATGGAAGTGCTGTCATTTACTCTAACTTGGCTCAGTGTGTGTCTGTGTGTGTAAAGAGGTGAATGACAGGTGGGTCTTTGGCTAGGTGTTATATTGATACAGTGCCTTGCGAAAGTATTCGGCCCCCTTGAACTTTGCGACCTTTTGCCACATTTCAGGCATCAAACATAAGGATATAAAACTGGAATTTTTTGTGAAAAATCAACAACAAGTGGGACACAATCATGAAGTGGAACGACATTTATTGGATATTTCACACTTTGTTAACAAATCAAAAACTGAAAAATTGGGCATGCAAAATTATTCAGCACCCTTAAGTTAATACTTTGTATCGCCACCTTTTGCTGCGATTACAGCTGTAAGTCTCTTGGGGTATGTCTCCATCAGTTTTGCACATCGAGAGACTGACATTTTTTCCCATTCCTCCTTGCAAAACAGCTCGAGCTCAGTGAGGTTGGATGGAGAGCATTTGTGAACAGCAGTTTTCAGTTCTTTCCACAGATTCTCGATTGGATTCAGGTCTGGACTTTGACTTGGCCATTCTAACACCTGGATATGTTTATTTTTGAACCATTCCATTGTAGATTTTGCTTTATGTTTTGGATCATTGTCTTGTTGGAAGAAAAATCTCCGTCCCAGTCTCAGGTCTTTTGCAGACTCCATCAGGTTTTCTTCCAGAATGGTCCTGTATTTGGCTCCATCAATCTTCCCATCAATTTTAACCATCTTCCCTGTCCCTGCTGAAGAAAAGCAGGCCCAAACCATGATGCTGCCACCACCATGTTTGACAGTGGGGATGGTGTGTTCAGGGTGATGAGCTGTGTTGCTTTTACGCCAAACATAACATTTTGCATTGTTGCCAAAAAGTTCACTTTTGGTTTCATCTGACCAGAGCACCTTCTTCCACATGTTTGGTGTGTCTCCCAGGTGGCTTGTGGCAAACTTTAAACAACACTTTTTATGGATATCTTTAAGAAATGGCTTTCTTCTTGCCACTCTTCCATAAAGGCCAGATTTGTGCAATATACAACTGTTTGTTGTCCTATGGACAGAGGCACCCACCTCAGCTGTAGATCTCTGCAGTTCATCCAGAGTGATCATGGGCCTCTTGGCTGCATCTCTGATCAGTCTTCTCCTTGTATGAGCTGAAAGTTTAGAGGGACAGCCAGGTCTTGGTAGATTTGCAGTGGTCTGATACTCCTTCCATTTCAATATTATCGCTTGCACAGTGCTCCTTGGGATGTTTAAAGCTTGGGAAATCTTTTTGTATCCAAATCCGGCTTTAAACTTCTTCACAACAGTATCTCGGACCTGCCTGGTGTGTTCCTTGTTCTTCATGATGCTCTCTGCGCTTTTAACGGACCTCTGTGACAATCACAGTGCAGGTGCATTTATACGGAGACTTGATTACACACAGGTGGATTGTATTTATCATCATTAGTCATTTAGGTCAACATTGGATCATTCAGAGATCCTCACTGAACTTCTGGAGAGAGTTTGCTGCACTGAAAGTAAAGGGGCTGAATAATTTTGCACGCCCAATTTTTCAGTTTTTGATTTGTTAAAAAAGTTTGAAATATCCAATAAATGTCGTTCCACTTCATGATTGTGTCCCACTTGTTGTTGATTCTTCACAAAAAAATAGTTTTATATCTTTATGTTTGAAGCCTGAAATGTGGCAAAAGGTCGCAAAGTTCAAGGGGGCCGAATACTTTCGCAAGGCACTGTATGTGAGGGTATGAACACATATGGCATAAACTGGACATCTCTGGGTATATGCATACATTACTTTATTGTAGAAAAACTATACTTTATGTAGTTGACATAATTTAATGCCATAGTTTCTACAACAAATATATAACATACAGCTTCTCTGTTACATTTGAGTTCACCTGTTAGTATTTTCTCTCAACCTGGCCAGCATCCCGGAGTCGCCTCTTCACTGTTGACGTTGAGACTGGTGTTTTGTGGGTACTATTTAATGAAGCTGCCAGTTGAGGACCTGTGAGGTGTCTGTTTCTCAAACTAGACACTCTAATGTACTTGTCCTCTTGCTCAGTTGTGCACCGGAGCCTCCCACTTCTCTTTCTATTCTGGTTAGAGCCAGTTTGTGCTGCTCTGTGAAGGGAGTAGTACACAGCGTTGTACGAGATCTTCAGTTACTTGGCAATTACTTGCATGAAAAAGCCTTCATTTCACAGAACAAGACTAGACTGATGAATTTCAGAAGAAAGTTTTTTGTTTCTGGCCATTTTGAGCCTGTAATCAAACCCACAAATGCTGATGCTCCAGATACTCAACTAGCCTAAAGGCCAGTTTTATTGCTTCTTTAATCAGCTGGGATAATATAATTGCAAAAGGGTTTTCTAATGATCAATTAGCCTTTTAAAATGATAAACTTGGATTAGCTAACACAACGTGCCATTGGAACACAGGCGTGGTGGTTGCTGATAATGTGCCTCTGTACACCTATGTAGATATTCCACAAAAAAATCTGCCATTTCCAGCTACAATAGTCATTTCCAACATTAACAATGTCTACACTGTATTTCTGATCAATTTGATGTTAATTTAATGGACAAAAAAAATAAACTTTTCTTTAAAAAACAAGGAAATTTCAAACTTTTAAACGGTTGACATATGAAGGAAAACTTCCCTTCTTCTCGTAAACTTCCCTTCTTCTCGTAAACAGCAAACTACTGCTGATTCCATATGTATAAAATACTTTAAGGGCAACATTTTGGGTCTGCCAAACTGCACTTTGAATGGTGTCTCTTGAGAAGACAAAGCATGAAAACATGACATACTCCATGTTAAGATTAAGTCAGGGTGACATCATTCATCAATATCATTAATAATTATTCTAATCATTTTAGCTTCCTTTGCTGTAGAGTGAGTCCAGACACAATATCTAAGTTAATCAGCGGCCAGATGAAAGAAGAAGCAATCGCTGAAATCATCGTTGACACCAGTCTCTACCTTTAATGTTGAAGCACATGGAGTTTAATTGGTTCACTGCATTCCTTTTAACCTCCAAAGAGGCAGCTACACACAATTACACACTTTGGTAGTGTTGAACTAAGAAGCCTAGCCCAACCATGGAAAACAGCCCCAGACCATTATTCCTCATCCACCAAACTTTACAGTTGGCACTATGCATTCGGGCAGGTAGAGTTCTTTTAGCATCCACCAAACCCAATTTTCCACTGCTCCAGAGTCCAATGGCGGAGAGATTTACACCACTCCAGCCGACACTTGGCATTGCGCATACTGATCTTAGGCTTGTGTGCTGCTCGGCCATAGAAACCCATTTCATGAAGCTCCCGACGAACAGTTATTGTGCTGACGTTGCTTCCAGAGGCAGTTTGGAACTCGGTAGTGAGTGTTGCAACCAAGGACAGACTTGGCAGTCCCGTTTTGTGAGCTTGTGTGGCCTACCACTTCACAGCTGTTGCTCCTAGACCTTTCCACTTCACAATAACAGCACTTACAGTTGACCGGGGAAGATCTAGCAGGGCAGAAATTTGACGAACTGACTTGAACGGAAATGTGCCATCCTATGACGGTTCTACGTTGAAAATCACTGAGCTCTTCAATAAGACCAATCTCCTGCCAATGGCTGTCTATGGAGTTTGCATGGCTGTGTGCTCAATTTTATACACCTGTCAGCAACGGGTGTGGCTGAAATAGCCGAATCCACTAATTTGGAAGGGTGTCCACATACTTTTGTATATATAGTGTATCTGAGCATACATTTGCACCATATTCAGTAGTGGGCTACAAGGCACTGAAAAGCAAACGTTGTCATATTTAATCCAAAGCATTTCTCTGTTATTTCTGTTTAAAAAATGCAGCATAGCAATTCCAGAGCTCCAATCACAAAAAAAAGGTTTTTACAGAAAATAAAAGTTACACACCCTCTATCCCCCTGCCAGCCCTGTTTATCATGGACGATGGATGCGATGGTTGCAGATTGGGTCGGCAGCGGCACCGGTCCCCTGCAGTCCATACCCAACGTGGTGGTAGTGTTGGTCTCTGGTCCACTCCAAACTGTAAATGCATGAATCAAAATTGTGTCGATATTGCAAGAACATATTGTCATTTCACATAACCATACACAAGGAAATGGAGCTACTCTACCTGCTTCATTCATGATGAAAAAACTAACTGGAAAAAGCTAGCTAAGTTAGTTATCTTATAGTAATACAAAATACGCCCAAAAGTTTCAAAACGTTAGCTGTCAGCTTGAGGCTTGATAGAGGGTAAAACAAACTGAAGGGGAGGAACATTTGTATTCCTTAGCTAGCTAGGTTACCAGTTAGCTTTCACCCCCTGTAAGCCTAGCTTGCTGGCTAGCCCTACTGGCTGCTGGCCAAATTAGCTAACGTTCTTGATTCTAGGTAACGTTACTAAGATAAATAAAAGATCTCAAATTAGCTACTCACTTTAGCGTTGACTTCTTTGAAGTAACAATATTTTCTACACAGCTTCTCACTTCTTTGTTTCTCCAGTTATCAGTTTGACCACATACCGTTTACAAACTCATTTGTGGCGCCCAAATGTCAAAAATGACAGTTGGAACTCCACAGCAGAAAATAAGTGATTTTTGGTGCTAGGCTACCAATTACAGGGCTTTTAGCTTGCAGTTTGCAAGTGCCCATGCAGATGGAATACAAAAAGTTATCTAGTGTCTGAAACAATTATATGGATTTTTAATATGGATATTTTTTTAATATGGATTTTTAATATTTGTCCAATTATTGACAATGTCCTAAAAACTCAAATAAGCATCAGAAATTAAATTATTGCACATGTGCTGAAATCTCAAAAATCGTCCTTATTTTCAGCATATCGAAAAGCAGATCAAGATCCAGATATTGACCTAGCATATCTGGAATCAATACAAATTATTATCTTGAATATGCTAAGAAAACACAGAAACGCGATGTATATATTGTCAGTATTTGTACAACATGAAGAGAGAAAATAGGATGTCACATATCTCAGGATATTGAATGTGTCCATACTCGGCCATAGGAAATGTCCATGTGGGATGTTCAGAGTAATCCCAATATGATATATGTCTAAAAGACACATCTGGGTTCAGTATTTGTCAGGATATGGTGCAAATCCACAAAACTCTAAATACACTGCTCAAAATAATAAAGGGAACACTTAAACAACACAATGTAACTCCAAGTCAATCACACTTCAGTGAAATCAAACTGTCCACTTAGGAAGCAACACTGATTGACAATAAATTTCACATGCTGTTGTGCAAATGGAATAGACAACAGGTGGAAATTATAGGCATTTAGCAAGACACCCCCAATAAATGAGTGGTTCTGCAGGTGGTGACCAGACCACTTCTCAGTTCCTATGCTTCCTGGCTGATGTTTTGGTCACTTTTGAATGCTGGCGGTGCTTTCACTCTAGTGGTAGCATGAGACGGAGTCTACATCCCACACAAGTGGCTCAGGTAGTGCAGCTCATCCAGGATGGCACATCAATGCGAGCCGTGGCAAGAAGGTTTGCTGTGTCTGTCAGCGTAGTGTCCAGAGCATGGAGGCGCTACCAGGAGACAGGCCAGTACATCAGGAGACGTGGAGGAGGCCGTAGGAGGGCAACAACCCAGCAGCAGGACCGCTACCTCCGCCTTTGTGCAAGGAGGAGCAGGAGGATCACTGCCAGAGCCCTGCAAAATGACCTCCAGCAGGCCACAAATGTGCATGTGTCAGCTCAAATGGTCAGAAACAGACTCCATGAGGGTGGTATGAGGGCCCGACGTCCACAGGTGGGGGCTGTGCTTACAGCCCAACACCGTGGAGGACGTTTGGCATTTGCCAGAGAACACCAAGATTGGCAAATTCGCCACTGGTGCCCTGTGCTCTTCACTGATGAAAGCAGATTCACACTGAGCACATGTGACAGACGTGACAGAGTCTGGAGACGCCGTAGAGAACGTTCTGCTGCCTGCAACATCCTCCAGCATGACCGGTTTGGCGGTGGGTCAGTCATGGTGTGGGGTGGCATTTCTTTGGGGGGCCGCACAGCCCTCCATGTGCTCGCCAGAGGTAGCCTGACTGCCATTAGGTACCAAGATGAGATCCTCAGACCTCTTGTGAGACCATATGCTGGTGCGGTTGGCCCTGGGTTCCTCCTAATGCAAGACAATGCTAGACCTCATGTGGCTGGAGTGTGTCAGCAGTTCCTGCAAGAGGAAGGCATTGATGCTATGGACTGGCCCGCCCCCTCCCCAGACCTGAATCCAATTGAGCACATCTGGGACATCATGTCTCGCTCCATCCACCAACGCCATGTTGCACCACAGACTGTTCAGGAGTTAGCGGATGCTTTAGTCCAGGTCTGGGAGATCCCTCAGGAGACCATCCGCCACCTCATCAGGAGCATGCCCAGGCATTGTAGGGAGGTCATACAGGCACGTGGAGGCCACACACACTACTGAGCCTCATTTTGACTTGTTTTAAGGACATTACATCAAAGTTGGATCAGCCTGTAGTGTGGTTTTCCACTTTCATTTTGAGTGTGACTCCAAATCCAGACCTCCATGGGTTGATAAATTTGATTTCCATTGATAATTTTTGTGTGATTTTGTTGTCAGCACATTCAACTATGTAAAGAAAAAAGTATTTAATAAGAATATTTCATTCATTCAGATCTAGGATGTGTTATTTTAGTGTTCCCTTTATTTTTTTGAGCAGTGTATATATGCATTGGAAATGGTCTGTATTCTCTAGAATATGAACAACGTGTCATGGAAAGATATTCCTTCATTTGGACCCTTTTCGCCCAGTGCCCGTCTTGCTCCCTGTCTACCTCCTGTTTACTTCCCTGGTTTGAAGCTGTTACGGGAACAAGAGCCGTATGATTCAGCGTTGCTTGACTTTGCACAATCAAAGGACCAGACTGATTCCTGCTAGCACATAACATTCTGATAACCGTATGTTTCTTAGAGCGTGGTGAGAGCGTTGTTATCACATGGTTATTCTACATACAACCTTCACACAACTTTCTGGGAACGGTGCAGGATGGTTGCTTGGCTTTGGAACATTTCCAGCACATTTAAGGAACTTGACAACAACAAAAATGTTTTTCTTGGTATTTCGTTACTTTAACAGGATGTTTTCTAAAAGTTCAAACATGGTCACATTTTATTTACATTTTGATCATGTTCTAGGTATGTGCTGGTTGTTAAAATACGTGTATCTTTGGAAAAGATGTTTGAAAAGGGTATTTTATTTTTAAATTATATTGTAAATTGGAATGATATAGTTATGTATTTCATGGAGTTATGAGATTTGCATGGGAAGGTCTGCTCAATCCAGGATTACAACCAATTGATTACAGCATTAGCCCAAAAATGGAGGAGGCGGGTGGCAGCAAGAGGAGGTAGGGAACTAGTCTGTCTGCTCAATATAAAGGATCATAACTGGCAGAGGAATAAAAATAGCATGAATAGGAAAGTATACCAGTTTCATTTGAGGACCAGGATGTTGACAGCTGTGCCATACAGATTGAAAAAAGTTGGGAGGAGATTTATGATGTACCGAATCCAAGATTTGTGCTTTTCAGCTAAAATTATTGTACAGAATTCTTGCCACCAACAAAATGTTGAATGTTTAGGGCATATAATCATCGCAGCTCTGCAGATTATGTTGTGAGGATACAGAATAAATTAAAGTCTAATCAAATCAAATGTATTTATATTGCCCTTCGTACATCAGCTGATATCTCAAAGTGCTGTACAGAAACCCAGCCTAAAACCCCAAACAGCAAGCAATGCAGGTGTAGAAGCGCGGTGGCTAGGAAAAACTCCCTAGAAAGGCCAAAACCTAAGAAGAAACCTAGAGAGGAACCAGGCTATGAGGGGTGGCCAGTCCTCTTCTGGCTGTGCAGGGTGGAGATTATAACAGAACATGGCCAAGATGTTCAAATGTTCATAAATGACCAGCATGGTCAAATAATAATAATCACAGGCAGAACAGTTGAAACTGGAGCAGCAGCACGGCCAGGTGGACTGGGGACAGCAAGGAGTCATGATGCCAGGTAGTCCTGAAGCATGGTCTTAGGGTTCAGGTCCTCCGAGAGAGAGAAAAAAAGAGAGAAAGAGAGAATTAGAGAGAGCATACTTAAATTCACACAGGACACCGGATAAGACAGGAGAAGTACTCCAGATAATACAAGCTGACCCTAGCCCCCCGACACATAAACTACTGCAGCATAAATACTGTAGGCTGAGACAGGAGGGGTCAGGTGACACTGTGGTCCCATCCGATGATACCCCCGGACAGGGCCAAACAGGAAGGATATAGCCCCACCCACTTTGCCAAACCACAGCCCCCACACCACTAGAGGGATATCTTCAACCACCAACTTACCATCCTGAGACAAGGCTGAGAATAGCCCACAAAGATCTCCGCCACGGCACAACCCAAGGGGGGGGGGGGGGGGGGGGCAACCCAGACAGGAAGATCACATCAGTGACTCAACCCACTCAAGTGACGCACCCCTCCTAGGGATGGCATGAAAGGGCACCAGTAGGCCAGTGACTCAGCACCTGTAATAGGGTTAGAGGCAGAGAATCCCAGTGGAAAGAGGGGAACCGGCCAGGCAGAGACAGCAAGGGCGGGTCGTTGCTCCAGAGCCTTTCCGTTCACCTTCACACTCCTGGGCCAGACTACACTCAATCATATGACCCACTGAAGAGATGAGTCTTCAGTAAAGACTTAAAGGTTGAGACCGAGTTTGCGTCTCTCACATGGGTAGGCAGACCATTCCATAAAAATGGAGCTCTATAGGAGAAAGCCCTGCCTCCAGCTGTTTGCTTAGAAATTCTAGGGACAATTAGGAGGCTTGCGTCTTGTGACCGTAGCATACGTGTAGGTATGTACGGCAGGACCAAATCAGAGAGATAGGTAGGAGCAAGCCCATGTAATGCTTTGAAGGTTAGCAGTAAAACCTTGAAATCAGCCCTTGCCTTGACAGGAAGCCAGTGTAGGGAGGCTAGCACTGGAGTAATATGATAATTTTTGGGGGTTCTAGTCAGGATTCTAGCAGCCATATTTAGCACTAACTGAAGTTTATTTAGTGCTTTATCCGGGTAGCCAGAAAGTAGAGCATTGCAGTAGTCTAACCTAGAAGTAACAAAAGCATGGATAAATTTTTCTGCATCATCTTTGGACAGAAAGTTTCTGATTTTTGCAATGTTACGTAGATGGAAAAAAGCTGTCCTTGAAACAGTCTTGATATGTTCGTCAAAAGAGAGATCAGGGTCCAAAATAACGCCGAGGTCCTTCACAGTTTTATTTGAGACGACTGCACAACCATTAAGATTAATTGTCAGATTCAACAGAAGATCTCTTTGTTTCTCAAGACCTAGAACAAGCATCTCTGTTTTGTCCGAGTTTAAAAGTAGAACGTTTGCAGCCATCTACTTCCTTATGTCTGAAACACAGGCTTCTAGCGAGGGCAATTTTGGGGCTTCACCATGTTTCATTGATATGTACAGCTGTGTGTCATCCGCATAGCAGTGAAAGTTAACATTATGTTTTCGAATGACATCCCCAAGAGGTAAAATATATAGTGAAAACAATAGTGGTCCTAAAACAGAACCTTGAAGAACACTGAAATTTACAGTTGATTTGTCAGAGCACAAACCATTCACAGAGACAAACTGATATCTTTCCGACAGATAAGATCTAAACCAGGCCAGAACTTGTCCATGTAGACCAATTTGGGTTTCCAATCTCTCCAAAAGAATGTGGTGATCGATGGTATCAAAAGCAGCACTAAGGTCTAGGAGCACGAAGACAGATGCAAAGCCTCGGTCTGATGCCATTAAAAGGTCATTTACCATCTTCACAAGTGCAGTCTCAGCGCTATGATTGGGTCTAAAACCAGACTGAAGCATTTTGTATACATTGTAGAATTCCGAAGAGGGTGGCCAGCAGAGATATGTGGGATGGGCTGGGGGAAGCTGAGGGTTGGAATGTGGAATTGGAGACAAGTGCGAGTGGAGTTGCTAGGAGGGGGATAGAATGACGGTCAAAGATAAAAGTAAAAAAATAAAGTCTAAATGAAACATAAAGTAAGTTTGAATGACACAGGGGAAATGTTGTTACAGATATTTTTATGTTTATTTCACCTTTTGTCACGTTCTGACCTTAGTTCTTTTGTTATATCTTTGTTTTAGTATGGTCAGGGCGTGAGTTGGGTGGGTTGTCTATGTTCGTTTTTCAATGTTGTGTTTTGCGTTTGGCCTGGTATGGTTCTCAATCAGAGGCAGGCGTCGTTAGTTGTCTCTGATTGAGAATCATACTTAGGTGTTTCGTGGGTGATTATTTTCTGTTTTGTGTATGTCACCTTTCAGAACTGTTTCGTTTCGTTTCTCCTTTGTTATTTTGTTTAGTGTTCTCGGTTTAATAAATATATGATGAACACTTACCATGCTGCGATTTGGTCCTCACCTCATTCCAACGACGAACGGCACACCTTTATTTAAGCAGGTAGGCCAGTTGTGAACAAGTCCTATTTTACAACTGCGAACTGGTCAAGATAAGGCAAAGCAGTGCAACACAAACAACACAGAGTTACACATGGGATAAACAAATGTACAGTCAATAACACAATAGAAAAGTCTATATACAGTGTGTGCAAATGTAGTAAGATTAGGGAGGTAAGGCAATAAATAGGCCATAGTGGCAAAATAATTACTATTTAGCAAATAAACACTGGAGTAATAGATGTGCAGAAGATGAATGTGCAAGTAGAGATACTGGAGTGCAAAGTGAACAAAAAAAACAATATGGGGATGAAGTAGTTGGGTGGGCTATTTACAGATGGGCTCTTAAACGCCAAATGCTCTTAAACGCTAGTAAAACTAAATGCATGCTCTTCAACCGCTCTGACATCTGATGCTTAAAGTTAGTGAGGGAGATATTAGACTCCAGCTTCAGTGATTTTTGCAATTCGTTCCAGTCATTGGCAGCAGAGAACTGGAAGGAAAGGTGGCCGAAGGATGAGTTGGCATTGGGGATGACCAGTGAAATATACCTGCTGGAGTGCGTGCTACGGGTGGGTGCTGCTCTGGTGACCAGTGAGCTGAGATAAGGTGTGGCTTTACCTAGCAAGGACTTATAGATGACCTGGAGCCAGTGGGTTTGGCGACGAATATGAAGCGAGCTCCAGCCTACAAGAGCATACAGGTCGCAGTGGTGGGTAGTACAGTGGGGCAAAAAAGTATTTAGTCAGCCACCAATTGTGCAAGTCCTCCCACTTAAAAAGATGAGAGGCCTGTAATTTGCATCATAGGTACACTTCAACTATGACAGACAAAATGAGGGAAAAAAATCACATTGTAGGATTTTTAATTAATTAATTTGCAAATTATGGTGGAAAATAAGTATTTGGTCACCTACAAACAAGCAAGATTTCTGGCTCTCACAGACCTGTAACTTCTTCTTTAAGAGGCTCCTCTGTCCTCCACTCGTTACCTGTATTAATTGCACCTGTTTGAACTTGTTATCAGTATAAAAGACACCTGTCCACAACCTCAAACAGTCACACTCCAAACTGCACTATGGCCAAGACCAAAGAGCTGTCAAAGGACACCAGAAACAAAATTGTAGACCTGCACCAGGCTGGGAAGACTGAATCTGCAATAGGTAAGCAGCTTGGTTTGAAGAAATCAACTGTGGGATCAATTATTAGGAAATGGAAGACATACAAGACCACTGATAATCTCCCTCGATCTGGGGCTCCACGCAAGATCTCACCCCGTGGGGTCAAAATGATCACAAGAACGGTGAGCAAAAATCCCAGAACCACACGGGGGGACCTAATGAATGACCTGCAGAGAGCTGGGACCAAAGTAACAAAGCCTACCATCAGTAACACACTACGCCGCCAGGGACTCAAATCCTGCAGTGCCAGACGTGTCCCGCTGCTTAAGCCAGTACATGTCCAGGTCCGTCTGAAGTTTGCTAGAGATGATCCAGAAGAAGATTGTAGAATGTAATATGGTCAGATGAAACCAAAATATAACTTTTTGGTAAAAACTAAACTTGTTGTGTTTGGAGGACAAAGAATGCTGAGTTGCATCCAAAGAACACCATACCTACTGTGAAGCATGGGGGTGGAAACATCATGCTTTGGGGCTGTTTTTCTGCAAAGGGACCAGGACGACTGATCCGTGTAAAGGAAAGAATGAATGGGGCCATGTATCGTGAGATTTTGAGTGAAAACCTCCTTCCATCAGCAAGGGCATTGAAGATGAAACGTGGCTGGGTCTTTCAGCATGACAATGATCCCAAACACACTGCCCGAGCAAAGAAGGAGTGGCTTCGTAAGAAGCATTTCAAGGTCCTGAAGTGGCCTAGCCAGTCTCCAGATCTCAACCCCATAGAAAATCTTTGGAGGGAGTTGAAAGTCTGTGTTGCCCAGCAACAGCCCCAAAACATCACTGCTCTAGAGGAGATCTGCATGGAGGAATGGGCCAAAATACCAGCAACAGTGTGTGAAAACCTTGTGAAGACTTACACAAAACGTTTGACCTCTGTCATTACCAACGAAGGGTATATAACAAAGTATTGAGATAAACTTTTGTTATTGACCAAATACTTATTTTCCACCATAATTTGCAAATAAATTCATTAAAAATCCTACAATGTGATTTTCTGGATTTTTTTTTCTCATTTTGTCTGTCATAGTTGAAGTGTACCTATGATGAAAATTACAGGCCTCTCTCATCATTTTAAGTGGGAGAACTTGCACAATTGGTGGCTGACTAAATACGTTTTTGCCCCACTGTATATGGGGCTTTGGTGACAAAACGGATGGCACTGTGATAGACTACATCCAATTTTCTGAGTAGAGTGTTGGAGGTTATTTTGTAAATTACATCGCCAAAGTCAAGGATCGGTAGGACAGTCAGTTTTACGAGGGTATGTTTGGCAGCATGAGTGAAGGATGCTTTGTTGCGAAATAGGAAGCCAATTCCAGACTTAATTTTGGATTAGAGATGCTTAATGTGAGTCTGGAAGGAGAGTTTACAGTCTTTTCCAGACACCTAGGTATTTATGGTTGTCCACATATTCTAAGTCAGAACCGTCCAGAGTAGTGATGCTAGACGGCCGGGCGGGTGCGGGCAGCTAATCCTGTTTGCCTGAGGCTGATGCCACCCAGGTGTTTGTACACATGCATATACACACAATTTCATTCAAACACACACATGGGCACATACACAGACACACACACACATGCACACATGTAAATAGTGCCATACATGCACTCAAGCATATTTTCCTTTGGTCTTGCTGTTAAGATTTTTGTTGTCCTTGATGTCTTTTGTTTTTTGCATTGTAGATTCCTGTTTTCCATTGTCTTTCTCTTTTGTTCATTTTGTTGGTTGTTGGTGCATTATTGGGGGATGGGGCACGGGGGCTTGGGGGGTGACAATCTTGGGGGTGGGGAAGGGAATTATTTCATTGCATTTTTTCAAATAGTCCAGAGAACATTAAGAAACAACGTTCTTCTGTGGGAATTTCAGTAATTCAGCATAACGTTTCCTACATGTTTCCTCGTCATTCTATTTAAAGTAATGTTATCAAATTGTTCCGTGAACATTAAGAAAACTTTCCATAAAAACCACATGAAAACATTAGTAAGAATGTTACTTAAAAACATATACATTCCGTTCTCAGCATCAACAAAACTCGCTCTATCCTCTATCTTGTTAATTGGCCACACCTGATCTTAATGAATTCTGCTTCCCTTTGAAATAGGGTCTATTTGAATATACTAAAATGCTTCGTATAAGTTTTTTAAAAACATGGCATGCTAGCTCCATCCTGGTGGTGCAATGGACTAATTACATGGATAGAGAACAGAAGATACTGTAATAGGTTAGAATCTCACTGATGCTGTGCCACAATAAATTGCATGATTAATGCCTAAGCAAATTCATTTCCATGTGTCATATATGTGCTTAGAGTTCAAAACAGTTAACCTAAGCTAGCAGTCTTATTGCAACATGTTCTCAGAACGTTAATAAAACCTCCCAGGAAAACGTTCAGGGAACTGTGGTAAAACGTTCTCAGAACCTCCCGACAACTTAAAAATGAATGTTCCCAGAATAGGCTAAATGTTCACTTCTGTTCTAAAAACATTTTAAAAAACATTTTGTTTTCCCTGGTCAGGTCATGTGGTCATATAGTCAATATAAACAGTGCATTCGGAAAGTATTCAGACCTCTTGACTTTTTCCACATTTTATTGCGTTACAGCCTTATTCTAAAATGGATTAAATAGATTTTTCTCCTCATCAATTAACACACAATACCCCATGATGACAAAACTAAAATAGGTTTTTAAACATTTTTGCAAATGTATATAAAAAAACAGAACCCTTTTCTCAGTACTTTGTTGAAGCACCTTTGGCAGCGATTACATCCTTGAGTCTTCTTGGGTATGACGCTGCAAGCTTGGCACACCTGTATGTTGGAGAGTTTCTCCCATTCTTGTCTGCAGTGTTACAGTTCACCTTTCAAATGCCCTTTAATTGCAAATCCTTCAACACCTCCATTGTAACACCTTACGACAGCTCCCTCACTGACTAACAGTGCTGATGGGCTCCTGGTGATCTAGACAGATTAATGAATTAAAATACAGGCTGTGGCCTTAATCTAAATACATCAAATGACTCTATCCCATTGAACACACTCTTAATCTAACCTCAGAGATCAATTGTAACATGCTGCTCTGAAGTCAAGGACCACAAGTGTTTTTATTAATCATATAATGTGCTATCCTCTCAAATCAAAAGTATTTTAAACCCAAAAATGAATTAATAAACCAGTCTAGTAAAATGCAATAATTTCAGGTACGTGACAGATGCTAAATGACCATGCTACTTATTCTTGTTTACAGTAGCCTAGCTAGTTACGTTAGATGTCCTGTTTACGTTATCCAATCAATCTCCTTGCGGCATAGGGTGACGGTGACACGTTGTTAACCCCTCTCTAAGCAAGGTTATACTTAACATGTGTACCAGCAATAGCATCCTAATGTGGTCCTATTTTAAAGGCCCATTTCCTCATCACCAGGGCCAGATACAGACATGTGGATTAGGTCAGGAAGGTCAGGAAGAGTGACTCCTGATGGCTAATAATAGGATAACAGGCTAGGTGTTGGTCACACGGGTAATAGCCAGGCAGGATAACACAGTCTAAAGTGAAATTATGTAATAGCCCAGAGGGAGGGTGGTGCTCAGAGTTCCTCCTGACTTCCGCTTGTAGTCGAGAGAAACAGTCGCCGGTAAGAAGCCTAATCCTATAAACCTGGTCCCTGTACTAGACAGTATGTAAGAACAGATACAGCCCTTGGTTCTCTCCAGACCTGACTGCCCTCGACCAGCACAAAAACATCCTGTGGCGGACTGCAATAGCATCGAACAGTCCCCGTGATATGCAACTGTTCAGGGAAGTCAGGAACCAATACACGCAGTCAGTCAGGAAAGCTAAGGCCAGCTTCTTCAGGCAGAAGTTTGCATCCTGTAGCTCCAACTCCAAAAAGTTCTGGGACACTGTGAAGTCCATGGAGAACAAGAGCACCTCCTCCCAGCTGCCCACTGCACTGAGGCTAGGTAACACGGTCACCACCGATAAATCCATGATTATCGAAAACTTCAATAAGCATTTCTCAACGGCTGGCCATGCCTTCCGCCTGTCTACTCCAACCTCGGCCAACAGCTCCGCCCCCCCCGCAGCTCCCCGCCCAAGCCTCTCCAGGTTCTCCTTTACCCAAATCCAGATAGCAGATGTTCTGAAAGAGCTGCAAAACCTGGACCCGTACAAATCAGCTGGGCTTGACAATCTGGACCCTCTATTTCTGAAACTATCCGCCGCCATTGTCGCAACCCCTATTACCAGCCTGTTCAACCTCTCTTTCATATCGTCTGAGATCCCCAAGGACTGGAAAGCTACCGCAGTCATCCCCCTCTTCAAAGGGGGACACCCTGGACCCAAACTGTTACAGACCTATATCCATCCTGCCCTGCCTATCTAAGGTCTTCGAAAGCCAAGTCAACAAACAGGTCACTGACCATCTCGAATCCCACCGTACCTTCTCCGCTGTGCAATCTGGTTTCCGAGCCGGTCACGGGTGCACCTCAGCCACACTCAAGGTACTAAACGATATCATAACCGCCATCGATAAAAGACAGTACTGTGCAGCCGTCTTCATCGACCTTGCCAAGGCTTTCGACTCTGTCAATCACCATATTCTTATCGGCAGACTCAGTAGCCTCGGTTTTTCGGATGACTGCCTTGCCTGGTTCACCAATTACTTTGCAGACAGAGTTCAGTGTGTCAAATCGGAGGGCATGCTGTCCGGTCCTCTGGCAGTCTCTATGGGGGTGCCACAGGGTTCAATTCTCGGGCCGACTCTTTTCTCTGTATATATCAATGATGTTGCTCTTGCTGCGGGCGATTCCCTGATCCACCTCTACGCAGACGACACCATTCTATATACTTTCGGCCCGTCATTGGACACTGTGCTATCTAACCTCCAAACGAGCTTCAATGCCATACAACACTCCTTCCGTGGCCTCCAACTGCTCTTAAACGCTAGTAAAACCAAATGCATTTTCAACCGATCGCTGCCTGCACCCGCATGCCCGACCAGCATCACCACCCTGGATGGTTCCGACCTTGAATATGTGGACATCTATAAGTACCTAGGTGTCTGGCTAGACTGCAAACTCTCCTTCCAGACTCATATCAAACATCTCCAATCGAAAATCAAATCAAGAGTCGGCTTTCTATTCCGCAACAAAGCCTCCTTCACTCACGCCGCCAAGCTTACCCTAGTAAAACTGACTATCCTACCGATCCTCGACTTCGGCGATGTCATCTACAAAATGGCTTCCAACACTCTACTCAGCAAACTGGATGCAGTCTATCACAGTGCCATCCGTTTTGTCACTAAAGCACCTTATACCACCCACCACTGCGACTTGTATGCTCTAGTCGGCTGGCCCTCGCTACATATTCGTCGCCAGACCCACTGGCTCCAGGTCATCTACAAGTCCATGCTAGGTAAAGCTCCGCCTTATCTCAGTTCACTGGTCACGATGGCAACACCCATCCGTAGCACGCGCTCCAGCAGGTGTATCTCACTGATCATCCCTAAAGCCAACACCTCATTTGGCCGCCTTTCGTTCCAGTACTCTGCTGCCTGTGACTGGAACGAATTGCAAAAATCGCTGAAGTTGGAGACTTTTATCTCCCTCACCAACTTCAAACATCAGCTATCTGAGCAGCTAACCGATCGCTGCAGCTGTACATAGTCTATTGGTAAATAGCCCACCCATTTTCACCTACCTCATCCCCATACTGTTTTTATTTAATTACTTTTCTGCTCTTTTGCACACCAATATCTCTACCTGTACATGACCATCTGATCATTTATCACTCCAGTGTTAATCTGCAAAATTGTAATCATTCGCCTACCTCCTCATGCCTTTTGCACACATTGTATATAGACTCCCCCTTTTTTTTCTACTGTGTTATTGACTTGTTAATTGTTTACTCCATGTGTAACTCTGTGTTGTCTGTTCGCACTGCTATGCTTTATATTGGCCAGGTCGTAGTTGCAAATGAGAACTTGTTCTCAACTAGCCTACCTGGTTAAATAAAGGTGAAATTAAAAAAAATTAAAAAAATAAAAAATGCCAGCCAAGTCATCATGCTGTGTCCGTGATTAAACCGAGTCATGTTGAAGGCCTATCTATAGTCAGGTGGCGGGTGAATCGGACACACACAGATCTGAGACCAGTTAGGCTTCCTAATAAACCGGCTCATACAGGGCATAACATTTGTTTGACCTTATCATCATGATCTATTGAATAGTTCATCACCATGGTGAACATACAGAACTGAGCTGAAGCGTGGCTCTTTTGACTGTCACTGTGCTGCCATCTGTTGGTAACCAGGATAATAACACTGTGAATTGTGCGTAGAGAGTCTGTAGATAAGTTCGAGAGTTAGTCATGTTTCATGGTCATTTCAATGCAGTCAAATCGGGAGATGAATTGAGATTCCAGTGCAAGGTTAGAAAGGGGCTTTTTAATTGCCATTTTTGCATTGTAATTTCTATTCCCATGCTGAAGCGAAGTGAATTTACATGAAAATACAGCAACAGTGTTTCCAAGACTTGGTTGGTAAATAACAAACATCAGGAAAGCTCTTAGAGTTCATAAAACAGACCGCATTCACAGAAGTGCATTTTTACCTAGCATGTACAAATTGCTTAGTGAGCCATACACCTTGTAATAATGGTACGCTATACTAGGTACAGTAACTGGTGCAGTTCTGTAATAGTATTAAACGGATTCGTCACTAGGTGGCAGTGTTGTTATTAATTTCGCATTAAACAGTGATTTCGGGCCATTCAGTTACCACAACCAAGAAGAAAGCCAGGCAGGTCGGTCACCCGTGATACAAGTCAGTACTCAACACCTATCCATCAGAAAGCATGACTTGATTCAACATAAACACTGCATGTCTAAGAATGCTAAATACGTTACACAAATAAAATCCTTTTGACATCCTTATGTGACATGACCTTGAATAATCACTAACACTAATCACTTAACAGGTAACACTAATCCGGTTCCATTTTTGAATGTATTAGAAAAACGATATAACCGGATATACACAAGCTTACGGAGTCCTCGGCCATTTTATGTTGTGTCACTTTTATAAACACGTCATTAATGCATATGTTATTCTAATAGATTAATCTCACATCTAATAGATTAATCTCTTACATTTATCATGTTTCTTATTGCAATGCTAAAGACATGATGTATTCTATTGATACAATGTAAACCGTCTGTACTTCATGTGTAGTTCTTAACGCAGAACACCCTTCTATACACACACACAAACTGAATCTCATTCACTCTCGTGTTCTCTCTCACACAAACACACACACGCACTCTCCCCTCTCCCTTCTAACTCTAAAGACCATAACCTAATTGATTCTCATTTTCATTATGTTCTCCCAGGGTCTCTCTCTCTCTCTCCATCTCCCAGCGAACAACAAAACCAGAGGAGACAGAACAGAACAGTCTGCCTCTCACACTGTGAGGATGACACGACCCTCCCCCTAAAGAGGAAGAAATAGAGGGTCTGCTTTGAAGTCCCACCCCCGCAAAGCAAAGGTCAAAATAATAAATGTAGGTCCAATTGAAGGGTATGCAGGGGGGGGGGACAAAAGGCTCCAAAAGGGGGGCGAATGGTATATTTTGGTCGGGCAGTCCCTCACAGTGTACTAAAGGCATGATGAATTCATAGAATCAGGCATAACCAAAGACGGAGTAGCAGGGGTCCTCGGGGAGAGAATAGGATTTTTTAACCGGGCAGACAGGCCTGGCTCCTGCATCCTACTCTTTTTGTAGGCCATCAGTCTTTCTTTCGTCCCCTCTTTCTTTCTTTCTTTCTCTCGCTCTCTGTCTGTTTCTCCTTTGCTCGCTTAACCTCTCAGAGACACTCTCTCTCTCTCACACACACACACACACACACACACACATTTTCTCTCTCACACACACATAAAACTCACACTATTTCTGATACACACACTCATTCTCCCTCACTCTCTCTCTTACACACAAACACAACAGACACTCTCTCTCTCACACACACACACACACACGCACTCTGGTACACACATATTCTCTCTCACTCTATCTTACAAACACACACGCAGCAGATACTCTCTCTCACACGCACAAACACACAACAGACACTCTTTTCCACACACACACATATTCTCTCTCTAATACACACACATTCTCGCTCACTCTCTCTCTTACCTACACACACACGCGCGCGCGCACACACACACACACACACACACACAGCGTGTTTTCACTTTTTCACTTGTTTGGCTTCTGCATCACCTCTTCACCTCTATTGAAAGGCATAATTAGAGGCACTGATGAATCACAGAGCCATCCCATAGACAGGCCCCATCAGCTGCAGCAGCTGCTGCATGTCACATTGTGGCCATTGTGGTTCACAACAAGTCACTTTCATTTATGTCAGTCTTTGAGGAACTAGGGTCTATGTCATTTAAATATGAGCAAGT
The DNA here is from genome assembly GCF_002021735.2 of Oncorhynchus kisutch. Taxonomy (NCBI): domain Eukaryota; kingdom Metazoa; phylum Chordata; class Actinopteri; order Salmoniformes; family Salmonidae; genus Oncorhynchus; species Oncorhynchus kisutch. The sequence goes on along the minus strand of NC_034174.2, from coordinate 68,344,864 downwards.
TTTGGGCAGGTAGTGTTTGGTTGGATTAAAAAAGCATATTCATTTACATTTTCATTAAAACAATTTTGTCAATGGTTGAACTGTTGAATGATACAGATGAATGGTTTTATTTAATCTGTAGGCCTAGTAATTGGTTTTCAACAAATAATGCATGACAAATCTATATGAATATCACAAACTGATTTATGGTATACCACACCAATTCGGTCTCAAAGTCAATATATACAATCATTTGTAGTTATTAAATGTACACAGAACATTTTGTGGAATTCAATATAGTAGGCTAATACATTTCTTTCCCAGGTGAGAAGTAAATAAACTTCGTCAACATGTGTAAAACTGTTGATCTGACTGCGTGTGGCATACAGTAGGCATATAGACAAGGCTATGTGGGGACACTACTGCCTGACCTTTACAGTAACATATCAGAGTTCACGTGTAAAATATTCAGTCCCTTTGCTTTGTTATTCCCAACGTCTCCCAAGACACATTTAATATGAGGCGCATCATCGAGGCTCCAATTTCCTCTGGAGGATGCAACCAGTACCGAATTACATGCGCAATCCTGCCGTGAATCAGACATCACCACGGTAACCGAACGGTATTCACCATTCTCTGCTTTACCCGTAAACATCCGCGACGCAACCCTACCGATCATCATCCTCGTACGCAGTAAGTCATTTTTCTCCCTTTGTTATAGCCTATGTGGAATGTATTGTCATCGTTTGTGTGGGCAATTTTATTGATCAGGCTTTATGTCTGCTTGCGCTTACGTGAATAAACCCGTAGCCTACGGTATCCTATAGTCTACATTGCAAATGACATGATTCGATTGTCACAAACAACAACAACAAAAAATTGCCTGATGTGAAAACAGCATTGGTTGCTTATGTCTTTGTGTATCAATAATGGCTGTATATTTCAAGCATATTGATACGGTTGAGAGCCCCCCTCGAATTCACAACGGTCTAAACAATTTCAAAGATGACATTGTCATTTCCGACAATTATATCGGTGTTCAAATTAGCTTTCATAACGAATTCTTGAATGTCAATTTTTTCTTGAATTCTTGAATGTCAATCCATTGCCCTTGTAGCCTATGCAAAGAGCATCTCGAGCAGTCTATGCCATGACATGAGGTTATAGGTTATGTATGGTGCTTACCGAAACGTATGTTACCACATGACGTGTGATGTGACATGAGTTTCAGCAGTCATGTTCATGCCATTTCTCTGTCTTGTTTGTTTTCGGGATGTTTGCTAACTGGCCGTTAGCTGTGCTGATCAGTAGAATCTCTGTTGCAGCAAACACGCTCTTTTCAATGCAGTAAGTTGAGATCAGATGCCTGATTAGTGAACCATGAAGAAAAAAGTTAACAGGCCTAGATACTAATAGTTTATAGAATCATTCTTTTTTTAATCATTTGTAAGACTATGTTTTATGTTGTGTTATGTGGTTCTAGCATTTATAAAGCATTAATACACATCACCTCCTTATTGTACTTCCCAATCAAAATATTCAGAGAATATTGACCAAAAATATGAATAGAAAAGATTAACGAAACTATACTGTTTTTATGGTTATAATGCCATCCACATTCATCCAAACCTTGTTTCATTCCTTCGCTGATGGAGGAACAGATTTGACAGCTGGCTCTCAGCTCTTTCTGCATTGATATAGCATCAATCAGTCATCTGAATCACCATGGCACCCACACCTCCCTCCTACAGTAGCCTGCAATCTACAGTCTGAAGATGGTGGGCTGTAGTTTTGTAGAGACAACCACATTAGCCATTATAGCCACCCACTCACTCCACAGTGCAACAATAGCTAGGCTAATGTAACCTTGAGGAAGTGTGTGTGTGTGTGTGTGTGCGTGCGTGCGTGCGTGCGTGAGACAGAGAGAGATAGCTAGAGAGAGAGAGAGAGAGAGAGAGAGAGAGAGAGAGAGTGTGTTTGTGTGTATGTTTTTGTGCTCGTCTGTGTTCCTGCCTATACCTGTCTGTATGATTGAACCTGCGAGGAACTGATCTTTGCCCCCTTGTTAGCATCATCATCATGAGTCATTCTCACAGCGGTACAGGATGGCGAGCTACGGAGAAGGTGGTGCTGCATTTCACACGGCATCAACGAGCTCAGTGGCTTCTCACCTTGTGTTCCACATTCAGATGGTGCTCTGATCGAGGAAGAGGGGGAACAGCACAGTTAGACCAACACACACATAGGATATGAAACATACACACAGCGTGTGTTCCTGTGTGTAGCCCACGCAACGTCTTTACATGACTCACCTTGGAATTACAGCCAGTATGGACATAATAAACTAATAAACATAATAAACGAATGAAAGAGATACTGTAGGCCTACTTGTGGGAATAGACATAATGACGATGACACCTAGTTTGACACAAACCTCCTAGATAGTGCAGGGCGAAGACAGTCAGAGGCATATCATGGCATCCATTTAAATACAGTTCTCACCATCATCATCATCACCACCATCATCGTTTTAACATCATCATCAATTTCAGCCACACAAGGAAACAAGGAGCAACGAAGTGGAATAAAACCAAGCTGCATTACCAAGTATCCTACCCTCTACACAGTAAAGCCAAACTGAGTTGTGTTACCCAGCATCTAATCGTTCAGCACCGTTTGTATTGCGATCCAAATCGTCCAGACAGACAGTCATTGAGAAGTAGTTCGAACCCAACAGAGCTGTGTTACCCAGCATCTGATCCTCTGCACTGCTTCTTTCCCCATTCAGATTGGTCAGGCAGGCAGACATGGTGAAGCTGGGCAGTAACCTGGCTGATAAGCTGGATAAAGAACAGTCTATGGACGATGGCTTTGATAACATCCCCCTCATCACCCCTCTGGAGGTGAACCAGCTGCAACAGCCATACTTAGACAAGGTAACAACGTGAGTGTGTGCGTGCATGTGTGTGTGCGTGTGTGTGTGTGCGCGCGCGCACCCAGCAATTATTAAACATGTTCAGTACATCCTGTCTGTATATTACATTACACTGCATGTCTAGACACACATCAAGCCTACATCATTTCTGAGCCTGTCATTGGTCCCTGTACTGTGCCTTGACCCAGCCTCCCTGTTATCCTAATGATTCAGAGTGCTGTGGCATCACTCCACACTATCTCAGAGCCTCTTAGAAGACATAGTAGAACACACACACGCACACACACCACACACACACACACACACACACACACACACACACACACACACACACACACACACACACACACACACACACACACACACACACACACACACACACACACACACACACACACACACACACCTTACAGTTCTATTTAAGGCAGCAGCCCAGTTCCAACCCAGCGATCTGACTCAGAGAGCTCTGTGTGCTATGCCGCTGTTCATCCTCAGGTAATCGTGAAGACCACAACAGAGTATCAGCTGCAGCAGAAGAAAAAGAAGAAGTTGTACGTGCCAGGAATCAAGAAGCTGAATATAAAACTGTACGACGAGGTATCAGAGAAGGTCAAGGTAAAGTCTTATCTAAGGGCTAGTAGTATGTTTACTGAACTACTACTGGGAATGGTGATATTCATGGTCGTGTGTGTGTGTGTGTGTGTTCCAGCTCACAGGTTTGATCCTCATCACCCTTGGGTTCCTGGCTTGTCTTCTCCTGCTGGTCATGTACAAGGCTCTGTGGTACAATCAACTTACCTGCCCAGAGGGCTTCATTCTCAAGGTAGGCATCACTAACACACACACACACCTTCTATCCGAACAGCTTATGTCCCGATGGTAAGGTAGACTACTGAAAGCATCATCATCATCACATACACACATACACACATAAACACACACTGCCTCCTATCCCAGTCAGACAGTCCTCAAGGTATTTATTTTAATGTAACCTTTATTTAACTAGGCAAGTCAGTTAAGAACAAATTCTTGTTTACAATGACGGCCTGCACCGGCCAAACCTGGACAACTCTGGGACAATTGTGCGCCGCCCTATTGTACTCCCAATCACGGGCGGTTGTGATACAGCCTGGAATCGAACCAGGGTGTCTGTCGTGACGCCTCAGGCACTGAGATGCAGTGCCTTAGACCGCTGCGCCACTCGGGGTTACATTCATTAAAACCACAGACAAGAAGCAGAGGTTGTTTCTCTAGCGTTCTCCCACAGAGACCAACAGAGGACTATTATTTAAGTTCTTATAATCGCCTTCACAAACATAATTATCATCCAGTCCCAATGACTTACTAATACACCCTCTCCTATAGTCAATACTTACTGTACACCTCATCTAGTACTCATACTGTATTCTGTTGACAACATATTTTCCCACCAGAGACTTCTAAGGGATTCTCTCCCACTCTTTCTGTCTCTTCACTCTGGGAACATAAACTCATTATCTCCTTAGGACACCTCCCAGGCATCGTGTGCTCAGGCAACGCTCCACGCCTGTTACTCTCTACAAAGGCCCCCTGTCTTTTAAAGAGCGAGAGGCAGGCAAGGCTTTTTGGTCAGGCAGTAGATTGGGACGCCCGTGAATCAGAGAGGGGCCTTTCATTAAGGCTGAGCGTGACTAAACTGTGATTAAAGGCTGAAGAAGAGAGAAGGGAGATGGGGACGGGGCCTTCCCGGCAGAGGCTTTTGATGTAGACGGGTACAGTGTAGCTCGCAGCGTTTTTCCACAGCTAATGTGTTGTTGGAGACATGAAAAGGGGCAGGAAGAAGGAGAGTCAAACGGAGGGTGTCGTGGCGTTGTCTTCCGTTTAGCAGAGCGTAGGCAGCCAAGGTTGTTGTGAGAGGTCATTTCTCACAATACTGATGGAAGGTCAGGTAGTCTGTCAAGAAGCCTTGGATTTCCCTCAGGGGTTTGTTCAGTAGACCGATGCTACTCAATGGAAAAACGCTCTTAAGGAAAACTCACTTGAAGCTTCTCCTGTCAGAGCTTGGCAAATTGGTGGAGTACCTTTCTTTCCCTACGACAGCTTACGCGTTCATTTATCTAAGGATGGCATCTCAGGTGTCATATCTAATGAGACGAAGCTGGCGCATCTAAGTTTGAATATGAAAAATGATTTCCCTGAAAGAACCTTACTCATGCTCGCCCACGCTGTGGAATAAGACGTTGTATGACTCACTCATAATAAGTTGTTTCAGTGAAGGGTAAGGTAGTAACATGTGACTTGCCCTCATCATTTGCCGAGTCCTACCACAACCCATCATGATGACCAGAATCCCTGCTGTCCCTAACCGTAAATAGAGGCAACAGTATCATACGTCATCACTTTGCACACCCTCTTCACTGACGCTTCTGCCTCCCGGCTCCTGTCTCTTACAGGGTCGGGGGTCACTTTCCATTCACTCAATTCAGGAAGTGATTTAAAACTGATATTTTTTCACATCCTGAAGTAAATAATAAAATTGACACCAACCGTCCTGTCTTCTCTTCCCCATGCAGCACAAGCACTGCACCCCAGCAGCGGTGCTGGAGCCCTGGTACTACACAGAGCAGCAGCAGCAGGAGGACCCAGGCGTGCCCCCCCGCTCCAGCAGTCTCTACACCGCCCTGGGTCACCTCAACCAGGCCAAGAGGACCGCCGGCGGCGGCATCATCCCCGAGCTGCCCCCGTCACCATGGTTCCCCGTCATCAACGCCCTGAAGCAAGCCGAGAGGGCCAAAGAGGAGGCGAGTCGTTCGAAGGAGTGAGGGATGCAGGGATTTCCAGAGGGAAAGGGTTTAGGAAGGGGGTGATAAAGGTAGAAGGGTATATGGGGTTTCCAAAAGGAAGGGTTAGGAAGAGGGGATGGAGATGGAGATGGGGGAAAAAGTGTTGTTTACTTGGGGGAGTTGACTATGAGGTATTCTTGGTAATGCTCCAAATGTCTGTTTAGGTGTCAGCGAACGTGACTCATTTGCAGTAAAGTTAATCTCTCTATGACGTTATCAGTGAGGACCACAGCCTTGTGTTATGTGCGTGCGAGTCTGTGCGAGCGAGAGAGAGAGAGGAGAGAGATGAGCGTGTGAGAAGCGTTGGAGAACTGAACATAACAACATTCCCTGATATGCTCACTAGATTGTCTTCATCAGACTAACATGTTTTCAGGTTTTTATTTTATTCTAAACTGAATGTAGAGTATTGTTAGTAATGTGGTTTGACAAGGTTATTACATTTAGATCGAACTAGACATGTTTTTTGTCGATTTTTACATACACAGTTCGGAAATGAAATGTTTTGTTCTATTCAGGAAGCACAGAGCCCACATTAATTTAGAAACATGATTGTAAAAAACATATTTATCATGCCTTTTTTTCTCAATAGATTTTCCAGCAGCTGTGAACAATTTGTGTATGAGGATTTTGGTACAATTGGGTACGAGGAACCTGAATATTTTCAGGTGGAAGATAACCAAATGGATTGATGTCATTTCAATTCAGATGATTTCGAATGTAGTAGACTAGCAGGTGTACAAGTTGGATTCCTGTCTCGTAATATTTGAACATTAACTACCTAGAGTATCCATATCTTTGTGTTTTCTAGTATTTATTTAAAGACCTATTTATTATGAGCTTACTTTATTCCTTAAGCTATTTATTTGATAATTTTTTTGGATTTGGGTGAAAAGCTTGAAGGATTACAATTTTGAAATTATTTATTTGGGGATTTTTAAAATAGTGAATAAAATGCAATGCGATTCATATCAAGTTTGCATTCACCCTAATTCATCATAATTACTGGCAGTATTTTCACCATGGATCAGATTGTGATACTGCCATTGTGTCACCATTCTCCACCCAGCGTTAATTAACCTTGTTCTGTTCTGAGTGCCAAACGTTTATGTCAGACCCATCTGCTCTGATGTCATCAATAAAGTGTTAATCATAATCTGGGACTTGTTGAATTGGCTCTTTTACTGCTTGCATGTACTTTCAATGCACAATAGCAACGCTATTTTTTATGATCCAGTTTCAATATCTATTTACCTGGTATTTCCAAATTGTTTCTATGAAGTTGTTGTTGTTTTTTAACTAAGAAAACCAAGTAAAAGTACACCAAAAGGAGTCCGTTATTTTCACTGTTGATTATTCAGAGATGAGTGGCATGCACAGAATGCTAAACATGACTTGCTTCTTTTCTTCAAACCTCAGCGTAGCTATTCGGAACTGAGCCATATCCTCCTCTCTCTCTATCTATCTCTGTCTCTCTTTCTGTGTCTCTCTCCATCTCGCTCTCTCTTTCTGTCTCTCTCTCTCTCTATCTATCTCTGTCTCTCTTTCTGTGTCTCTCTCCATCTCGCTCTCTCTTTCTGTCTCTCTCTCTCTCTTGCTATCTCTCTCTGTCTCTCTCTCTCCCGCTCGTTCTCTCTGTCTCTCTCTCTCTCTCTCTCTCTCTCTCTTGTTCTCTCTCTCTCGCTTTCTCTCTCTCTCTTTCTCCTATTTCTGTCAGGGACTCTGCTGTGAGGCTGTCTGCATCTCATTTACACTCACATATTTTCACACCATCGCATTAAGCCGGGAGACGTGTGTGGATTTATGTGTGTTTTGTGTGTGTGTGCGTGCTTGTGTGCACGTCTGTGTGTGTGTGTATGGGCAGGCTCATGTGTATGTGTGCGTGCATGCGCGCATGTGTGTGTTTGCGGATGCCTATGTGTACATGCACCTACTGCATGTGTGTGTGTGTGTGTGTGCCCAGCCACGCTTATTAATGAAATTGACATTACGCCCAGTTTAGACTGTGATGGGAGTTTTTTTCTCTCCCCCTCCGCATGCAGTTGCTGAGTGACAAACTTTGTCCGCTTGGCCTAGAGCATGGAACTACATAAAGTGTTAAAAAGTATTTATTAGGCCATTTCCAGACCCCATGCTTAGTCAAAGTATAGCATCTCATGCCAAGAAGGCTTGGATTTGGGGCCGGGGGAAAATAAAATAAAATCTGCTGGGTAGTCACGTAAAGGCCTCCAGTCTCGTTTCCCTCGCTTTACAACATCAACAGATCTCCACAGTAAAATAGCAGGTTGGCTTTTAATTTGTTCTGACTGTTTGGAGGCTCCGCATTCCCCAGTAGATTGCGAGGAGTCACTGCCAAAAGTCATTTAGGCTCATTTAGTGTATAACGTTCACCATAATCAAATTCCTCTGGGGTTTTTCTGATGTCACAAATAACAAAAGGAGAATGTGAGAGGGAGGGGGACTCGGAGTGATGTAACTGTAATGTTCTCTCTCTCTTTCTTTTCATTGTTCTGTTTCATGTTTTATTTGTCTAGGTGATTACTCTCTCTCTCAGCGGCTGATAAGTAGGGAGGTGTAATTAAAGTATATATTTTTAAAAGTATGAAAAAAGTGAGAAAATTGGAGAGAGGTAGAAGAGAAGAAAGACAGAGACCGAACAAGGATAAGAAAGGAGGGAGAGAGAGAGATATAAGAAAATAAGAGAGAGACAGTGGACAGGAGAGAGGAGAGGACAGTGGACAGGAGAGAGACAGAAGAGATATAAGAAAATAAGAGCGAGACAGTGGACAGGAGAGAGGAGAGAGACAGAAGAGATATAAGAAAATAAGAGAGAGACAGTGGACAGGAGAGAGGAGAGAGACAGTGGACAGGAGAGAGGAGAGAGACAGAAGAGATATAAGAAAATAAGAGAGAGACAGTGGACAGGAGAGAGGAGAGGACAGTGGACAGGAGAGAGGAGAGAGACAGAAGAGATATAAGAAAATAAGAGAGAGACAGTGGACAGGAGAGAGGAGAGGACAGTGGAAAGGAGAGGGGAGAGAGACAGTGGAAAGGAGAGGGGTGAGAGACAGTGGAAATGAGAGGGGAGAGAGACAGTGGACAGTAGAGGGGAGAGAGACAGTGGAAATGAGAGGGGAGAGACAGTGGAAAGGAGAGGGGAGAGAGACAGTGGAAAGGAGAGGGGAGAGAGACAGTGGAAATGAGAGGGGAGAGAGACAGTGGAAAGGAGAGGGGAGAGAGACAGTGGAAAGGAGAGGGGTGAGAGACAGTGGAAATGAGAGGGGAGAGAGACAGTGGAAAGGAGAGGGGTGAGAGACAGTGGAAATGAGAGGGGAGAGAGACAGTGGACAGTAGAGGGGAGAGAGACAGTGGAAATGAGAGGGGAGAGACAGTGGAAATGAGAGGGGAGAGAGACAGTGGAAAGGAGAAGGGAGAGAGACAGTGGAAAGGAGAGGGGAGAGAGACAGTGGAAAGGAGAGGGGAGAGAGACAGTGGAAAGGAGAGGGGTGAGAGACAGTGGAAATGAGAGGGGAGAGAGACAGTGGAAAGGAGAGGGGAGAGAGACAGTGGACAGGAGAGGGGAGAGAGACAGTGGAAAGGAGAGGGGAGAGAGACAGTGGAAAGGAGAGAGGAGAGAGACAGTGGAAAGGAGAGGGGAGAGAGACAGTGGAAAGGAGAGGGGAGAGAGACAGTGGACAGGAGAGGGGAGAGAGACAGTGGAAAGGAGAGGGGTGAGAGACAATGGAAAGGAGAGGGGAGAGAGACAGTGGAAAGGAGAGGGTAGAGAGACAGTGGAAAGGAGAGGGGAGAGAGACAGTGGAAAGGAGAGGGGTGAGAGACAGTGGAAAGGAGAGGGGAGAGAGACAGTGGACAGGAGAGGGGAGAGAGACAGTGGAAAGGAGAGGGGAGAGACAGTGGACAGGAGAGAGACAGAAGAGATATAAGAAAATAAGAGAGACAGTGGACAGGAGAGAGGAGAGAGACAGTGGAAAGGAGAGGGGAGAGAGACAGTGGAAAGGAGAGGGGAGAGAGACAGTGGAAAGGAGAGGGTAGAGAGACAGTGGAAAGGAGAGGGGAGAGAGACAGTGGAAAGGAGAGGGGTGAGAGACAGTGGAAATGAGAGGGGAGAGAGACAGTGGACAGGAGAGGGGAGAGAGACAGTGGAAAGGAGAGGGGAGAGAGACAGTGGACAGGAGAGAGACAGAAGAGATATAAGAAAATAAGAGAGACAGTGGACAGGAGAGAGGAGAGAGACAGTGGAAAGGAGAGGGGAGAGAGACAGTGGAAAGGAGAGGGGAGAGAGACAGTGGAAATGAGAGGGGAGAGAGACAGTGGAAAGGAGAGGGGAGAGAGACAGTGGAAATGAGAGGGGAGAGAGACAGTGGACAGGAGAGGGGAGAGAGACAGTGGAAAGGAGAGGGGAGAGAGACAGTGGAAAGGAGAGGGGAGAGAGACAGTGGAAAGGAGAGGAGAGAGAGACAGGGGAGAGGAGAGGGGAGAGACAGTGGACAGGAGAGGGGAGAGAGACAGGGGACAGGAGAGGGGAGAGAGACAGGGGACAGGAGAGGGGAGAGAGACAGGGGACAGGAGAGGAGAGAGACAGTGGACAGGAGAGGGGAGAGAGACAGTGGAAATGAGAGGGGAGAGAGACAGTGGAAAGGAGAGGGGAGAGAGACAGTGGAAAGGAGAGGGGAGAGAGACAGTGGAAAGGAGAGGAGAGAGAGACAGGGGACAGGAGAGGGGCGAGACAGTGGACAGGAGAGGGGAGAGAGACAGGGGACAGGAGAGAGACAGGGGACAGGAGAGGAGAGAGACAGTGGACAGGAGAGGGGAGAGAGACAGGGGACAGGAGAGGAGAGAGACAGGGGACAGGAGAGGAGAGAGACAGTGGACAGGAGAGGGAAAGAAAGAGACAAACAGAAAAATACCAAAACGAGGGAGAAGAGACGGGAGAAGGGAAAAGACAGTAGGAAAGAGAGGAAGGAGAGACCGAGGTAGGAAGGGTGGAATGGAGGGAGGAGAGCAACTCAGTCTCGGGGGGGGGGGGGGGTCGCCCTGTGTCTGTATGTGTTGTTGTGTGTCACAGTGGGTTCCCTCTACACTGGCGCCAGATGGGAATGTCTCCTTAACCAGAGTCAGTGCAACGACACATCCTCCACACACACACACACACACACACACACACACACACACACACACACACACACACACACACACACACACACACACACCCTCCCCATACCGACCTGGCTTTGATGATAGAAACACTATACATGCAGCATGATCACTGTGGCTTGGTCTTCTATGGCGGTATCAAGGGGACTTTATCATAACTTATCACAGTGGTTTATTTCCACAGTATTATTATTGAGTTGAAGAGCAATGAGATAAAGAGAAAATAAAGAGGGTACAATGACATACTGAGGAGGAGCAAACTTTTGTAATTAGGGATCTGAAATGAGTTAGGGCCTACGGGTCCTGGTCCACAGCAGTGCACTATATAGGGGATAGGGTGCCATTTCATTCAGACAGATTTAGTGTTACAGTGGGAGTTTAGGAGGTATATTGCCCCCTAGGGGTTGTATCCGGGGGTTGCGGAGAGGAATTCACTCAGGCAGAGTTCTGGTTGTCACTAGTTACCACAGCCACAAATTATATATTATATACTATATTTTAAAAACTCATGAAGTCAAAAACGAGCTTTTTAGACTTCATTTAAGGTTGGGGTTAGGCATGAGGTTCTCAATGTTGTTAGGGTTAAGGTCAGGGCTAGGTTTAAAATAAGATTTTAAGAAGAGAAAGGGTTGAAATAGGCGGGGTTTAGCCATTTGTGGTTGTGGTAACTAGAGATGACCCAGAGCTCTCTCGCTGCATTCTCTTCCCTGATACATTCAATTTGACCTATAGTGACAGACAGGGTTCTCGGTACCCCTGCATTTCAATCACAGACATGTTTTGATGATGAAATTTGATTTAACACATTGTGATATACGGTACATTTGAAAGTGCCTTGAAGTCATTGGCCATGTCCCAATACCGATACTCGCAGTTTTTGGGTATGCGAAAATAGAACGTTTTATAGTACGTGAAATTTGGAAAATTGAGTATGCTTTAAAACGCCAGGATGTCATACTAATTTCGGCTTTTCATCTATTAGAATTCACTGCATGCTAAGAGAATTTGTGTTTGTGTCTCAAACTTAAAGAATGGCGGGAAACGACGCATTCATTTGACGCTGAGTCTGAGTCTGGTATGGTGACACGTGTTCCTTACTGAGCACATTTTTACTAAACAGTAGGTTCTAAATAGTATGTAGCACAATAAGTATGTCATTTTTGTAAATAGTAGGACAGATTTCAGACATGGCCAGAGACTTTGTGTGTTGTTTTAACATCTCCCTCTTTTTTACCTGGTTGTTTAGTCAGTGGCTACAATGAGAGAGAATGTTTCAGTCCTCTAACTCACAGTCAGATCAACAAGATGGCTGCCCTTTAAAATGACTCAACAGCCATGAAATTACTCATTAGTCTGTTACCCTGCCGTGAGATACCCTAATGCCACGACGTCTAGCGTGTAAGCAATTATCTAGACCTACGGAGAGGTAGTTCGATAGGCCCAAAGCTGCGGCCCATACATGGCATCAAAGACAACACAAAAAAAAACGCATTTGGCTTTTGTTCCGTTCCGTTTTGGAGTAGAAATATTATCATTAGTCATAGACCAAATCATTTTACGACATCCTGTGATTAGACTTTGGACTAATAGGCTAATGAGACAAATGGAGGTTGAATGGAGAGGAGTTGGTTCCTATTACCAATATGGCATCTCAGGGAGAAGCTGAGACACACACACACTCTTTCTTTCTCTCATACACATACACACAGGCTGGTTTGATTTAGGCTCTGTGGTCTCCACCCGCTCGGTGAAGCCACAGACTCTCTCTCTCAGACGAAAAAGAGAGAAAGAGAGAGAGCGAGAGAGAGAGAGAGATAGAGAGAGACAGAGAGAGAGAGAGATAGAGAGAGAGAAAGAGAAAGAGCAGAATGAACCCCCAGTTAGGTCAGCCTGACCATGGGCTGCCTGCCTGCGTCTGCAAAGCATCAAGCCCCAACCATCCAAATTGGCTTTAATCTGTGTTTTGCTTTGCCCACTATCAGCCTGCGGAGCTGCATGGCAAATAGGAATGAATGGGGCTTCAATGGGGTTTGGATAGTTTGGTTGAGGGGAAGGTCATGACATGATTCATGTTGATCTATTGATTCCCTGACCTGGGAAAGCTTTAGCGGTAATACGGGATAAATGACCGACTTACATCCTCGCAGACCTTTTACTAGTCGGTGAACAATAAAAGTGGGATGCAGCAGAAATGAAGACTATTATCAACCCTCCTCAGGTGAAGACAACCTCTACTGTAACAGATTATTCATAAACATATCTAATATTATATATGGAGCTCGGTAGGCTTTAAGAGATCCATAACCTCAAACAGAGCAACTGATTTGAATATACTGTGGCTCCGCAGGCTTTGTATATATATATCATCAAACATATGTAATATTTATTTTTAGACTATATCATCAAACTCAGCAAGCAAATATAACATAGCTTGATAGGCTATCGAGAACTATGGCATCAAGCAAACCCAACATATTTAATGGAGCTCTATAGGACCTCTGGAACTACCCAATCAAACACAGCAAACATATTTAATATAGCAGGACAGCTCTAGGCTATAGATAAACAGAACAAACCATTTCAATGTAGCCCTGTAGACAGACAACGTCAACCACAGCAACCATATTTCATAGACGAAGAGCTATGTTACATATCTACCACATCAAACAGGGCATATTTAATGGAGCTCTCTAGTCTATCTAGATCTTTGACATCAAACCCCAGGTTTATGTTCAGGCTTTAAGTAGGCTTAGTATCCACATTAAAACAAGCTGTCTGATCTGATCTGTATAAACAAACACGGTCTCCAGTCAGGCAATACAATACTATTTACCCTTAATGAAAGTCATCTCTGAGGACCCCCGAGGACTTCGGAGGGGTCCTAAGGCTCTTTGAGTCGGCAGAGCACCCCTCCGTGAGCGGCGGGCCTTGCCCGGTAAGTCCCTGCTGCCAGACAGCCAGACAGACACCGTGGCGTGGGACCCCAGGAGGGGGCCATGGAGGGGCCACGGAGGGGCCCGGCACTGCGTGTTTACCTTCCGAGTGGACCGGATCTGTATAATGGCAAAGAACCCTACCGGGATTAGGTTAGAACTGACGAGAAGAAGCTACGGCGCAGCGGTAGCATTGAATAGCTCAGGACTCAGGAGTGCAAAGTCTGTGCCTTTTGCTTATTGGGGGAAAGTTGAATTTCACTGCTTGCCTTCCTCATCTATTCCATGGATGATGCTCACAGTAGATCGTAAGGAATTCTCCCATCATTTAGGGAAGATGATGAAAATATCACTATGGATTTGGATTGGTATTCCCAGGTTTCTGGTTCTGGTTATAAGATCATGCGCTGGAATGCTGGAGTCAATTCTTAGAGTAACGACAGCCGTAAAATGTATAGTATCACATCAAATAACAATCCTATAGATATTTATGGGTGTATCTGACGCTGGAAGCTATGGCAATAGAGGGGTGGTCATAAGAACTGCGCAGACCCCACGCACACCAACACACGTAAAATAAAGGACTGATTGTCCAATAGTGGCCTATCATTCTTGGTGACAGGTTTTCACCCCAAAACGCATTTGATGGTGGTCACAACACGAGAGAGAGAGAGAGAGAGAGAGAGAGAGAGAGAGAGAGGGAGAGACTAAGTGAGGACAATTAAACATCTAAATGATGAACAACTGTCAACAAATAATGACAGTCACCCATAAAACTGCGCAGCGACCCCACTGGCCATAAGTTCGGATTTTCGGGGTTGAGAAGGGAAGCCAAGAATAAATTGTCTGTCCGTAGTCATTTAAATTTAACATTTAGCTGTGATTTATGTGTAGAAGGATAGTATTATGAGCAAACATTTTCCAAGTGCAACAGCTTGCAGCAATTTCCCATTATATGGGGAGAAAACCGCTGAAACAAATATTTGACTGTGTTCCATAATGAAATGGATATATTTATACATTTATACAATTGACTCAAAGGCTTGTTACGAATGCTGGCTTTAGCTGGTTTGAACCATGAACCTCAGTGTTCTCACAGTAAACATTTGTATAAATGCTACAGGGCTCGGAATGAAAGTTATTACAGTATATTCCCTCAGGGCCAGGAGAATCATTTCATCCATATAGATATTAAATATTAAGACAAGGAGGATACTCTACAGTTTTGTTCTGTGTGTAAATGAACTGGAATGAGTGAAATGGACTATTTAATGAACAAATCAGTTTTCATCATACATAATGCAAAGCGAATTATTTGGTTGTTTGTTAGCTCGTTTTTCCATAGGGATGAGGTGAGTGCTCTATAGTGTCTTGTTTTGTTTACTCTGTGTACTCACATACTAGCTCATCACAACTATAACATGCATCACACAGTGATTGCAATGTAAAATGGATTCATTGAAAATATAATATCCACATTGGGCCCACAATGATCAATTATTTTGTAAGGATAATCTCCTTGAGAGACGATCATGTCTGTATTGTTTAATATTGTGTTAATATTATATGCATATTGTGTAATACTTATAATGTGCTGAGAGGACCACCAGACAGTTAACACACTGAACTGAGAGGACCACCAGACAGGTAACACACTGAACTGAGAGGACCACCAGACAGGTAACACACCGAACTGAGAGGACCACCAGACAGTTAACACTCTGAACTGAGAGGACCACCAGACAGTTAACACTCTGAACTGAGAGGACCACCAGACAGTTAGCACATTGAACTGAGAGGACCACCAGACAGTTAACACTCTGAACTGAGGGGACCACCAGACAGTTAACACACCGAACTGAGAGGACCACCAGACAGTTAACACTCTGAACTGAGAGGACCACCAGACAGTTAGCACTCTGAACTGAGAGGACCACCAGACAGTTAACACTCTGAACTGAGAGAGACAGTTAGCACATTGAACTGAGAGGACCACGAGACAGTTAGCACTCTGAACTGAGAGAACCACCAGACAGTTAGCACTCTGAACTGAGAGGACCACCAGACAGTTGACACACTGAACTGAGAGGACCACCAGACAGTTAACACTCTGAACTGAGAGAGACAGTTAGCACATTGAACTGAGAGAACCACCAGACAGTTAGCACTCTGAACTGAGAGGACCACCAGACAGTTAGCACTCTGAACTGAGAAGACCACCAGACAGTTAGCACTCTGAACTGAGAGGACCACCAGACAGTTAACACTCTGAACTGAGAGGACCACCAGACAGTTAACACTCTGAACTGAGAGGACCACCAGACAGTTAGCACTCTGAACTGAGAGAGACAGTTAACACATTGAACTAAGAGGACTACCAGACAGTTAACACACTGAACTGAGAGAGACAGTTAACACATTGAACTAAGAGGACTACCAGACAGTTAACACTCTGAACTGAGAGAACCACCAGACAGTTAGCACATTGAACTGAGAGGACCACCAGACAGTTAGCACATTGAACTGAGAGGACCACCAGACAGTTAGCACATTGAACTGAGAGGACCACCAGACAGTTAGCACTCTGAACTGAGAAGACCACCAGACAGTTAGCACTCTGAACTGAGAGGACCACCAGACAGTTAACACTCTGAACTGAGAGGACCACCAGACAGTTAACACTCTGAACTGAGAGGACCACCAGACAGTTAGCACTCTGAACTGAGAGAGACAGTTAACACATTGAACTAAGAGGACTACCAGACAGTTAACACACTGAACTGAGAGAGACAGTTAACACATTGAACTAAGAGGACTACCAGACAGTTAACACTCTGAACTGAGAGAACCACCAGACAGTTAGCACATTGAACTGAGAGGACCACCAGACAGTTAGCACATTGAACTGAGAGGACCACCAGACAGTTAGCACATTGAACTGAGAGGACCACCAGACAGTTAGCACTCTGAACTGAGAGGACCACCAGACAGTTAGCACATTGAACTGAGAGGACCACCAGACAGTTTGCACATTGAACTGAGAGGACCACCAGACAGTTAGCACATTGAACTGAGAGGACCACCAGACAGTTAACACTCTGAACTGAGAGGACCACCAGACAGTTAGCACATTGAACTGAGAGGACCACCAGACAGTTAGCACATTGAACTGAGAGGACCACCAGACAGTTAACACTCTGAACTGAGAGGACCACCAGACAGTTGACACACTGAACTGAGAGGACCACCAGACAGTTAACACTCTGAACTGAGAGGACCACCAGACAGTTAACACTCTGAACTGAGAGGACCACCAGACAGTTAGCACTCTGAAATGAGAGAGACAGTTAACACATTGAACTAAGAGGACTACCAGACAGTTAACACACTGAACTGAGAGAGACAGTTAACACATTGAACTAAGAGGACTACCAGACAGTTAACACTCTGAACTGAGAGAACCACCAGACAGTTAGCACATTGAACTGAGAGGACCACCAGACAGTTAGCACATTGAACTGAGAGGACCACCAGACAGTTAGCACATTGAACTGAGAGGACCACCAGACAGTTAGCACTCTGAACTGAGAGGACCACCAGACAGTTAGCACATTGAACTGAGAGGACCACCAGACAGTTTGCACATTGAACTGAGAGGACCACCAGACAGTTAGCACATTGAACTGAGAGGACCACCAGACAGTTAACACTCTGAACTGAGAGGACCACCAGACAGTTAGCACATTGAACTGAGAGGACCACCAGACAGTTAGCACATTGAATTGAGAGGACCACCAGACAGTTAACACTCTGAACTGAGAGGACCACCAGACAGTTGACACACTGAACTGAGAGGACCACCAGACAGTTAACACTCTGAACTGAGAGGACCACCAGACAGTTAGCACATTGAACTGAGAGGACCACCAGACAGTTAACACTCTGAACTGAGAGGACCACCAGACAGTTAGCACATTGAACTGAGAGGACCACCAGACAGTTAACACTCTGAACTGAGAGGACCACCAGACAGTTAGCACATTGAACTGAGAGGACCACCAGACAGTTAGCACATTGAACTGAGAGGACCACCAGACAGTTAGCACATTGAACTGAGAGGACCACCAGACAGTTAACACTCTGAACTGAGAGGACCACTAGACAGTTAACACTCTGAACTGAGAGGACCACCAGACAGTTAGCACATTGAACTGAGAGGACCACCAGACGGTTAGCAGATTGAACTGAGAGGACCACCAGACAGTTAGCACACTGAACTGAGAGGACCACCAGACAGTTAGCACATTGAACTGAGAGGACCACCAGACAGTTAGCACACTGAACCCCTTCATTATCCTCAACTTGTGTAGCCGGCGGGACTGTGACCGCATGCAAGCACTTTAATTAATGTCACAGAAAAAAAATATTTTAATGATTTACAAATGGGGACTGTGCACACACACACACACAGGCACACACACACACACAGGCACACACACACACACACAGGCACACACACACACACACAGGCACACACACACACACACACACACACATACTGTACACACACAGGCACACATAAACACACACAAATACACACACACACAATGTGCTATGCCATTCATTTACAGTCTGATTAAGACCTACTGGTATATGGAAACAAATACAGACAATTCTTAGACATCCAAATTAGAGGGGGTAGAGAGTGTCGCGGCTACAGATACATGTGTGTTACCCTGTGGTCTTCCTCCCCTCTTCCCCCCATCCACCTCCCTAATTTAGCCTTTTTTCTAATCGATGCCAAATGGCACTTTTTCCAGTGTTTTTCAGCGAGAGAGAGAGAGAGAGAGAGGGAGAGAGAGAGGAAGGAGGCCATTGTTTTTCAATGGGAGCCTTCCATTTTCAGTTTTTTTACAACCCACGTCACATTTTATCCCCCACAAACAAACTCATACAATTACTAGTGCTTTCATGTACCACAGACTGTGGGGAAAGGGGGCAATTGCTTATAATTAAGAGGTATTTGTTTGGGGGGGAACAGGGGTGGGGGGTCCTTACAATAAGTTATGGATGTGTACATATGACTTTGTGACAGATTATGAGCTCTAAAGTGAAGGAGTCACAATAGAGTAGATAATAAATCACACCATTTTAAAAATATTTTTTTATGTATTTATTTAACTAGGCAAGTCAATTAAGAACCAATTCTTATTTACAATGACGGGCTACCCCGGCCAAATCCTCCCCTAACCCGAACGACTCTGGGCCAATTGTGCTCTGCCCTATGGGACTCCCAATCACGGCTGGTTGTGTTACAGCCCGGGATCGAACCAGGGTCTATAGTGACGCCTCTAGCACTGTGATGCAGTGCCTTAGACCGCTGTGCCACTCAGGAGTACCAACAGACAAATGGGACAGAAATGCAATTTGACATCTTAAATATTTAAAGGATTATGAGGACTTAAAATACCAAACAGTTTCATGCAATTCAAATTACTATCGATGTGGATTCACTCTAAAAATAAATAAAAAAAGACTTTAGAAGGGAAATGCATTTTGACAATCTTAAGGGTATACCATTGTATTGTAAGGACCTTTTTTGACATTACGAGGATAAAAAAAGACAAAGATTTTTCATCAATATACAGTATATATTCCAAGTTCATAATAATACTTCATCAAACCCTGGTCGACTGTTACGGTGCTTGTGTGAGCGTCTGAACTGAACACCCTTTGCTGTACCTTTAATCTCTCATTTACACGTAATAACACAGTAAAATAATTCCACACTTAACCCAGCATATGCTAGTCATTATTAATTTGTGCATTTAGTTGCCTCCATTTAGGTAATAGCAAAGAAAGGAGAACAGTAAAAACTCTTTACGTTCAATACCCAAGGCCGTACAATTAAAATTTACTATGTGTTTGTTTTTCAATAGGTCTTTAGTTTTGGCTGATGCAATCTGTTGGCACGATGAAACCAGGGCACGAAGCTGATTTCATTTGACTGCAAGATAAACAAAGCTTTGTGGACTTTCATTTCAAAACATTCTCAGGTTTGATTGCTGGATTCTTCGGGATGATCGGATGATCAGTTTCTTGAGCACATCTGCGTCCGCATATTTTTTTTTGCGAGGAAGTAAGTCACATAGGCGCGGTAATTGGGAATTGCAGTCAAACTGAGACAGACTCTTTTTTTTTTGTCTGGAGAAAATGGATAAACTCATGATTTTCCATAGTTTTCATGATAATCTACCGGACCCCATTGACTCTCATGAATTAAATGTGATCTGACCAGGTAAAAAAAAAACGTCTGGCCCTACTTTACTTCTCTACAGTGCATTCACACTGTATTCAATACAATTCAATACAGGGCATTTCAATGGCTGAACAAATATGAACGCTGAATCTACCCCATCTCTCCTGCAGTCTCAGACTAGAACAGTGCTCCTATTGCTTCCATCTCTCTGCTCATCTGACATCATAAAAAGGGGTCAATTCTTCTCTCAACTCCTGGGCAGTGGAGACGTTTAGTCTGATGGATGAGGCCAATTCTCCATAGAGATCCTCACTGCAGATGAACACAATCAAATAAATGGAAAGAGGGAAGAAAAGAAAAAAAGAAAGAAAAGAAAAGAGTGGGCCAGGAGGATTAACTTAATATGACCACTAGCTCATGTCAAGGAAGGGCGCTCTTTTGTTTTGTTCCTCCTGCTCTCTCTCTCTCTCCCTCTCGCTCGCCCTCTCTCTCTCTTTCCCTTTCTCTCCCACCCTCTATCTCCCCTCTCCATCCTCCCTCCATCTCTCTCTCTCTCTTTCCCTCTCTCTTCCCCCCCTCTTCTCCCCCCTCTCTCCATCCCTCCCTCCATTGTGTGTGTGGGTATATCAGCCACAGCTCCTGTCATTTGGCCTGACTCGGCAGAAAGCCGTCTGGGTCACAAAGTCAGCTGGCACCAGAGCTAATGGGGAAGGTTTGTTACGGGGGGCCCTCTCTTCTCAGCCCGGGCCGGGGCACAGCAGCCGACAATGGCCAGCGTCTCTGAAACCCGGGCCGCGCGATGACAGGTCGATCGGCGGGGGACAATGCGCTGTAATTTGTGAGGGCCTCGCCGGAGAGGTGGATGATGGGTAATTAAGAGGAAGACAGTGAGAGACACCACAGAGGCTCGGAGCGGCTCGATGACAGGCGAGTCAGGTGATTGGCTGTTTGTGAGTTAGTAGGGGGGCCCTGGCATCTCCAGTTCGCCTCTTCTCTCTCTCCTCTCCCTGTCTGTCTCCCTCATCCCCGGCTAAAACAAACCTGGCGGACAAGAGCAAACAAGGGCCTTTGAGTAGAGCTCAATGGTAGCTGGATGTTGGGGAGGTTCAGCTAGAGTGGTGGGGGTTGCTGTTTATGGGGGGGACAGGGACAAGTACTGTAGCTGTGTGTTCCATAGCATATGAGGGGACTACCTGTATGAAGGCTTACCTGTACTGTCATTAGATGGTTAGGGGAGAACGGGATTGGTTGTCACACTTTTTACTCTCGTGTGTATTTCTCAGCACCAGTATATCTTACAAGACTATTTGCAATATTAGGTGAACAAACAAGGTCTTAGGTTTAAATGGTTACCTTTTAATCCTCATATCTCATTCCAACATGGAGTTATAAGCCATCAAACACACGCTGGGCACTTGTGACATCCATCCCCATCGCGAGGTTGGATTTCACACAGTATGTTGATTGTCACAATGTTTTCTATTAGCTTATTCATTTTGGAACAGGAAATGAAGCAATAATGTATACAGTCTTAGAAATAGCCTTTCTTTGATCGAGCGATATTCCAAACAAAATTCAGCTTTCTATTCCATGAGAAGAACATATGACATTTTAAGTAAATTTGTTTGTGTATGCGGGTGTGTGACAGAAAGAAATGTGTGTGTGAGAGAGGCAACGAACCCAACCTTAGAGCTTGGAGAGAGTGTGATTGTCCTATGGTTATTTAGCATGACGTTTTCTACAGGTTTCCTCATCGTTCTATTTAAAGTCATGTTCTCAGAACGTTCAGAGAACATTAAGAAACAACGTTCTTCTGTGGGAATTTCAGTACTTCAGCATAACGTTTTCTGCAGGTTTCCTTACGGTTCAATTTAAAATAATGTTATCAGAACATTAAGAAAACGTTCCATAAAAACCACAAGACATTTTTTATTGGGGACGGGGGGACGATGAGGAGTAGATCAGCTTTAATATTGCAGATAGATTGTGGCTTCCATCAAAGGAATTATCTGCATTATTTCCAATCCCCCATATATTTTGGGGTAAATATATTTTTAAAAAATATATATATATATATATATATATATAGACACACATAATATATATACAGTAGCAGTCAAGAGTTTGGACACTCATTCAAGGGCTATTCTTTATTTTTACTATTTTCTATGTTGTATAATAATAGTGAAGACATCAAAACTATAAAATAACACATATGGAATCATGTAGTAACCAAAAAAGTGTTAAACAAATCTAAATATATTTTATATTCTTCAAAGTAGCCACCCTATGCCTTGATGACAGCATTGCACACTCTTGGCATTCTCTCAACCAGCTTCACCAGGAATGCTTTTCCAAGTCTTGAAGGAGTTCCCACATATGCTGAGCACTTGTTGGCTGCTTTTCCTTCACTCTGCCATCCAACTTATCCCAAACCATCTCAATTGGGTTGAGGTCGGGTGATTGGGGAGGCCAGTTTATCTGATGCAGCACTCCATCGCTCTCTTTCTCGGTCAAATAGCCCTTACACAGCCTGGAGGTGTGTTGGGTCATTGTCCTGTTGAAAAACAAATGATAGTCCAACTAAGCTCAAACCAGATGGGATGGCGTATCGCTGCAGAATGCTATGGTAGCCATGCTGGTTAAGTGTGCCCAGCAAAACACCCCCACACCTCCACCTCCATGCTTCACGGTGGGAACCACACATGTGGAGATCATCTGTTCACCTACTCTGCATCTCACAAAGACACGGCGGTTGGAACCAGAAATCGTACATTTTGACTAATCAGACCAAAGGACAGATTTCCATCGGTCTAATGTCCATTGCTCGTGTTTCTTGGCCCAAGCAAGTCTCTTCTTCTTATTGCTATGCTTTAGTAGTAGTTTCTTTGCAGCAATTCGACCATGAAGGCCTGATTCACACAGTATCCTCTGAACAGTTGATGTTGAGATGTGTATGTTACTTGAACTCTGTGAAGCATTTATTTGGGCTGCAATTTCTGAGGCTGGTAACTTGAATGAACTTATCCTCTGCAGCAGAGGTAACTCTGGATCTCCCTTCCTCATGAGAGCCAGTTTCATCATAGTGCTTGATGGTTTTTGCGACTGCACTTAAAGAAACTTTCAAAGTTCTTGACATTTTACGGATTGACTGACCTTAATGTCTTAAAGTAAT
Source organism: Oncorhynchus kisutch (assembly GCF_002021735.2). NCBI lineage: Eukaryota > Metazoa > Chordata > Actinopteri > Salmoniformes > Salmonidae > Oncorhynchus > Oncorhynchus kisutch. The sequence continues at coordinate 68,321,586 of NC_034174.2, read as the reverse complement.
GATGAACTGTTGTTTCTCTTTGCTTATTTGAGCTGTTCTTGCCATAATATGGACTTGGTCTTTTACCAAATAGTGCTATCTTCTGTATACCATCCCTACCTTGTCACAACACAACTGATTGGCTCTAGTGCATTAAGAAGGAAAGAAATTCCACAAATTAACTTATAACAAGGCACACCTGTAATTGAACTGCATTCCAGGTGACTACCTCATGAAGTTGGTTGAGAAAATGCCAAGAGTGTGCAAAGCTGTCATCAAGGCATAGGGTGGCTACTTTGAAGAAACTCAAATATAAAATGTATTTTGATTTGTTTAACACTTTTTTGGTTACTACATTAATCCATATGTGTTGTTTCATAGTGTTGATGTCTTCACTACAATGTAGAAAATAGTTTCAAAAATATATATAAAAAACCTGGAATGAGTAGGTGTGTCCAAACTTTTGATTGGTACTTTATATTTTTAAATATATTAGATTTTTTATTTTCCCGTAAACCTTACATGCCTCCCCTAATTGAAGTAAACTAATGGACAACAACTCTTAGGCTTCTACTTCCAGCTTATGCATACTACATATATTTTACAGACACAGTATATTTTACAATAGTTATCATTTGTTTCTTTTTAGTTCCATCCTTCAGCTCTACTCAACCCCTCCCATCCATCTCTGAACACCATCCAGTTTTTATTTTTCAACTGCGCTGTGAAGTTTCACAAAAGTTCTGAACCTTTCTATTCTCATAGATTCTACGTATTGTAAATTAAAGGTAAAAATGTTTGCAAAGAGTATTATTGTATTATTGATCGATTATCTATGACGTTTTAAATCACCCAGCAGTGCTATTTTCAGAGATATCCAGGTAAATGTTGCAATTCTTCAGCCATTCCTGAACCTGCCACCAAAAACAAGCTACAGTGCATTCAGAAATTATTCAGACCCCTTGACTATTTACACATTTTGTTACATTACAGCCGTATTCTAAAATTGATTAAATTGTTTATTTCCTCATCAATCTACACACAATACCCAATAATGACAATTTTAAAAACAGAAATATCACATTTTTCATAAGTATTCAGACCCTTTACTCAGTACTTTGTTAAAGCACCTTTGACAGCGATTACAGCCTTGAGTCTTCTTGGGTATGACACTACAAGCTTGGCATGCCTGTATTTGGGGAGTTTCTCCCATTCTTCTCTGCAGATCCTCTCAAGCTCTGTCAGTTTGGATGGGGTCTCACTGCACAGCTAATTTCCAGGTCTCTCCAGAGATGTTCGATCGGCTTCAACTCTGGGCTCTGGCTGGGCCACTCAAGGACATTCAGAGCCTTGTCCCGAAACCACTCCTGAGTTGTCTTGGCTGTGTGCTTTGGGTCATTGCCTTGTTGGAAGGTGAACCTTTGTCCCAGTTTGAGATCCTGAGCGCTGTGGAGCAGGTTTTCATCAAGGATCGCTCTGTACTTTGCTTCGTTAATCTTTCCCTCAATCGGGACTAGTATCCCAGTCCCTGCCACTGAAAAACATCCCCACAGCATGATGCTGTCACCTCCATGCTTCACCATAGGGATGGTGCCAGGTTTCCTCCAGACTTGGCATTCAGGCCAAAGAGTTCACACTTGGTTTCATCAGACAAGATCATCTTGTTTCTCATGGTCTGAGGTGCATTTCGGCAAACTCCAAGCGGGCTGTCATGTATCTTTTAGTGAGGAGTGGCTTCCATCTGGCCACCCTACCATAAAGGCCTCATTGGTGGAGTGCTGCAGAGATGGTTGTCCTTCTGGAAGGTTCTCCTATCTCCACAGAGGAACTCCAGAGCTCTGTCAGAGTGACCATCGGGTTCTTGGTCACCTCCCTGACTCCTCTCCCCCGATTTCTCAGTTTGGCTGGACTACCAACTCTAGGAAGAGTCTTGGTGGTTCCAAACTTGTTCCATTAAAGAATGATGGAAGCCACTGTGTTCTTGGGGACCTTCAATGTCGCAGACATTTTTTGGTATCCTTCCCCAGATCTGTGCCTCGACACAATCCTGTCTCAGAGCTTCAACCTCATGGCTTGGTTTTAGCTCTGCCATGGACTGTCAACTGTGGGACCTACTATATACAGGTGTGTGCCTTTCCAAATCATGTCCAATCAATTGAATTACCACAGGTGGACTCCAATCAAGTTGTAAAAAAATCTCAAGGATGATCAATGGAAACAGGATGAACCTGAGCTCAATTTTGAGTCTCATGGCAAAGTGTCTGAATACTTATGTAAATTAAGTATTTCTGTTTTTTATTTTTAATACATTTGCAAGAATGGCAAAAAACTGTTTTCACTTTGTCATTATAGGGTATTGTCGAGGGAAAGATTAACGAAGGGAAAGATTAGGGAAAGATTAACGAAGCAAAGTACAGAGCGATCCTTGATGAAAACCTGCTCCACAGCGCTCAGGATCTCAAACTGGGACAAAGGTTCACCTTCCAACAAGGCAATGACCCTAAGCACAAAGCCTTAACAACTCAGGAGTGGTTTCGGGACAAGGCTCTTTAAAAATAAAATAAAAACACTTTCCAAATGCACTGTACATATGAACAATACCAAAACAAATGATCTAATGATTCTGTCTCTTCACAGCAAAATCTGCAGAGCTAGGATGGTTGTATCTCCCTTATATATAACATTTTATTGGTTGCAAGAATTTTGTAGAATCATTTAAATTGAAAAAACCTACGTTTTGAATCCAGTGTAGTTTTGCGTATCAGTTCATAAACCATGTGCCATAGAAGCGGTACATCAAAAATATCTTCCTAACTATTTTGCAATATGGCACAGCTGTACATTTTTTGGTCCTTAAATGAAACTGGCATACTTTTTTTATTTAGCACAATTTTCTTTAGCCAATATTGGTCTTTAATGCAGGGCCGACAAACAAGTTCCTTCATTTCTTCACCTTCCACTTGCCTCTTACATATTTGCGGTAATGTTGCAATTAGTAACATTCAAAGAACGTTCTAAGAAACATACACATTCTGTTCTCAGCGTCAACAAAATTCTCTATATCCTCTATCTTGCTAAGTGTGTTTAGGTGTGTTGGCCGTGCCAATTCATTGGCCACACCCGATTTTAAGAGATAGAAATTAACCACTTTGTGTGAGTTAAAAGAACGTGGCATGCTAGCGCTATCCTGGTGGACTAATTCCATGGATAAACAACAGAAGACCATAGGTTTGAATCTCACTGACACATGCCACAATAAAAAATCTATGTGTTTGCATGGTTAATGCCTAAATTCATTTCCATGTGTATTTTCTGTGTTTGGAATTCATAACAGTTAAGCTAGCAGTGTTATTAACAGCCTTAATGAAACATGTTCTCAGAAATCTATCTAATTTCCTTCAAATAATCATTTCCGTTCTTAGAACATTCATGAAACCTCCCAAATAAGCTTTCAGGGAACCATAGTAAAACATTCAAAAACCTCCCAGCAACCTAAAATTGTAAGTTTCCAGAGCTTTACATTTTACCCGGACATGAAAATTATGACTTTGTTCCCAGAACCAATGGGAAACCAAAAACGAACGTTCCTACAACTTCCATGGAACCAAATGTGCTAGCTGGGAAGGGAACTCTTTATAGGACAATCACAAAAGAGCTTGGGAATTATTGTATACTGTCAGTGGCAATTTTATAATGGAGTTGATAGAGACAACCAACCCCACATTCCATGTGACCCTGCGTGGCTCAGTTGGTAGAGCATGGCGCTTGCAGGGTTGTGGCTTCGATTCCCATGGGGAACCAGTACAAAAAAAGCATGAACAAGTATGAACTCACTACTGTATATGTACGTGAGAAATATATGTGACAACCGGCCCAAAGCTAATTAAGATACTAGTTACCACATGACTTCGGAACTCAGAAATAGGCTTTTTCTCTTTTTGACAAACATAATTCTTCATGGATACTCCCATAATCCACCCAAAATTCTGCTTTCACGTATGAAAAACACATGTTTTGTCATGTCGACATAAATTGACCAGGTGGATGAGTTATTTCAAAGAATTCACATGTTTTAACCTTAAATATATATATATATATATATCTTATGAGAGCCTGAGCTGTTGTGGAAATGCATATTCAATCTTAACCTTTTTAGTTTTCTTGTTTTTACCCACAAATCAGTTGTGTGTGACATTTCATGTGAGGGCCTACCTACGCTGTCATGAAATCAAAGCAAATGTTACTTGTCACAGGTGCCGAATACAACAGGTGAAGATCTTACAGTGAAATGCTTTTACTCACAAGCCCTTGACCAACAATGCAGTTAAGAAAAATAAGTGTTACGTAAAAAAAAATATATAGATAAGTCATTTATTTGTATTTTTTACAAATAATAGAAAAATAACAAATAATTAAAGAGCAGCAGCAAAATAACAGTAGCGAGGCTATATACAGGGGGTACCTGTACAGAGTCAATGTGTGGAGGCACCGGTTAGTCGAGGTAATTGAGGTAATATGTACATGTAGGAAAAGGTAAACTGACTATGCATAGATAATAAACAAGGAGTGGCAGCAGCGTAAAGGGGGGGGGCAATGCAAATAGTCCGGGTGGCCATTTGATTAGCTGTTCAGGAGTCTTATGGCTTGGGGTAGAAGCTGTTAAGAAGTCTTTTGGACCTAGACTTGGCTATCTGGTACTGCTTGACATGCGGTAGCAGAGAGAACAGTCTATGACTAGGGTGGCTGGAGTCTGACAATTTGTAGGGCCTTCCTCTGACACCGCCTGGTATAGAGGTCCTGGGTGGCAGGAAGCTTGGCCCCAAGCTGGGCCGGAAGCTGGGCAGTACACACTACCCTCTGTAGTGCCTTGCGGTCGGAGGTCGAGCAGTTGCCATACCAGGCAGTGACGCAACGAGTCAGGATGCTCTCGATGGTGCAGCTGTAGAACTTTTTGAGGATCTGAGGACCCTTTTCCGTCTCCGTCTCGTGAGGGGGAATAGGCTTCTTCACAACTATCTTGATGTGTTTGGACCATGATAGTTTGTTGGTGATGTGGACACCAAGGAACTTAAAGCTCGCAACCATCTCCACTACAGCCCCGTCGATGAGAATGGGTCCTCCTTTTCCTGTAATCCACAATCATCTCCTTTGTCTTGATCACATTGAGGGAGAGGTTGTTATCCTGGCACCACACGGCCAGGTCTCTGACCTCCTCCCTATAGACTGTCTCATCATTGTCGGTGTTCAGGCCTACCACTGTTGTGTCGTCGGTAAACTTAATGATGGTGTTGGAGTTGTTCCTGGCCATGCAGTCATGGGTGAACAGGGAGTACACGAGGGGACTGAGCATGCATCCCTAAGGGGCCCCCGTGTTGAGGATCAGCGTAGCAGATGTGTTGTTACCTACCCTTACCACCTGTGGGCGACCCGTCAGGAAGTCTAGGATCCAGTTTGCAGAGCGAGGTGTTTAGTGCCAGGGTCATTAGGTGCATAAGGTGCATATTTTTTAAGGCCCAGTGCAGTCAAAAATGTGATTTTGCCCTTTGCTAAGTAGCAATTTATTTATTTTTTGGACCATTTTAATTTAAAACAATCACAGAAATTAGATAAAAATTGCTGCATTGGACTAGTAGCCCTGTACACTTGTACCCATATACAGGTTAAAAATATCATATTTGGTCACTGATAAGTGCCTACATTGGAAAGTGGTGGCTGTAAAGTAATACGCTGTAAATGACGTCAGAGCTCAGGCTCTGCGTTTCACAGCGCTGTATGGGTTTTGACTGACAGCCAACATAGAGATCATAAATGTGGACACTGTATATGACTGAGTTTTAAGATATGGAAATGTGAAGAGCAAGGGCAGTATTTATTGTAATTGTCAACGTCTCATCTTTCAAAATAAATCATGTTCTTAACTTCCAGCATATCCCTTTAACTCAGACAACACCGCGCGCGACAAGTTGTTGCCCACATCCCGCCCGCTAATTAGGCAACTTTTGCGTATTTGTTGTTGTTTGAGTTATAGGGAAATGCTGTAAATTAAGAAGACCTGATGTATTTTGAAAAATGAGACGTATACAGTATCTACATTTGTGATCGCTATGTTTGATGTACAGTTACAAGATGACATGGCGTCATATCCTGGATTGTTCTGAGCAGAATGAGCCTTGTTTGTCTATTGTGAAGGCAGTTTTCCTCGGGAACACGCACCTGAATGCAGACATGATTCCTTTTCTATGCTCACCAAAACGGATTTTCTGAATTGCCCTGTGAAAGCCTAACACTGTAATATTGTATTATATAACTTAGATAGTCATGTTGATAATAGAACAACCTTTCAAATGATGAACACCTGACCCAGATTGCGATGTATACCTTTTTGGGGGGATTGCGTAAACAACAACAGTAATTGTGTGATGGCGGTGATGCAGTACTGTGTTCTGTAGCTACAGTAGGAGAGCAAAAAAATAGCACCTTATAGTTGACGACTCTTCTTTGAGTCATAAAAGTGCATTGACATTGCTTAGGAACTGTGCACACTTTGGAGAGGGGTGTGGCCACATGGAGACTCCAGTTAGTCCTCTCTTGCTCAAACCCTTTACATTTTTTTCCCTCTTATGTTGCACCTAAACCACATTTTCCAGGAATATTCTTATCACCTTACTGAATGTATCCAGAGTATTTTCAGATTTCGTTATCTACAAATGCGGCCGGAAAGTACAGTACATGTAAAAATGCATAGAAAATCAACAGTGTAACATTTGGATTCAATCTTGTGTCAGGTGAAATGTTGTGTGCTCACCTTTGGTCTAATAATTGTCCCATAATATCCCAACTGTTCCCTTTCAATTGTTACCATGGTTATGCATATGCTTTTTCTTCTGTGAGAAGCTTTTCAATTTAACCCTGTCCATATAGGCCAATTCCCACGAGTGTAAAGGGTTAAAGTACTTGGGAAAAAATGCTTGAAAACCTTTGCGTTTAAATTTATCAGTCTCCTCATTAGTATATGGTACCAAACCACAGAACGTGGAATACACAAGGTTTGGCCTCCAGCTACAGTACATTCCTATGGAACTTCAAACCTATAGCTTTATCAGACTGACTGGAGCTAAGAGCAGGACATCTTTCCCTTACATCTCCCTGACAGTCTCTAAATCAAAACTCCCAGCTCCTGGGCCCATTAAATAACCTCGCTGGAGTCGCTGACTAATTGATAACGTTACAATCTGAAACATTTTCAGAGGAGGGCCTTAATTGAAAACATTGGGGAGGAAGACAGGATTATGTCTGAGGAGACTGACGTGAGAGAGAGAGGGAAAGGAGGAGGGCGGAGGAGGTGGGGGGGAGGTAGCCTTCGTCTTTGATCTCTGTACTTGTCTGCCATGCTGTTTTCCTTCAAGGCTTCCTGGTTTGTTTCAGTAGACACCGGGCCCAGGCCCCACTCTGGGGGAATCGGATCGCTAATGGATCACTTTAGGGAGGCCTATTCTTTACGGCCAGCCTAAGTGTTATCATCTGGGGTTAAAGACACTGACTGCAGAGCAGAGGAGAGAGCTGCTGGCTGGGCTGGAGTTTTTCTGACGGAGTGGAAAGCGGAGGGAGGAGATAACCTTCTCTTGGGGATTACAGTAGAAGGGCCTTTGGGGTGTGTTGTGTGTGAAGGGGTGTGTGTGTTGTGTGTGAAGGGGTGTGTGTGTGTGTGTGTGTGTGTGTGTGTGTGTGTGTGTGTGTGTGTGTGTGTGTGTGTGTGTGTGTGTGTGTGTGTGTGTGTGTGTGTGTGTGTGTGTGTGTGTGTGTGTGTGTGTGTGTGTGTGTGTTTGTGTGTGTGTGTGTTTGTGTGTGTGTGTGTGCGCTGTGTGTGAAAATGGTCTTGATCTTTCTGCGTGGCGTCCTACATGGGGAAAAACACTCTGGAGTCTGACGTTCCCAACCAGAATCTGCCATTCCATTGGAAACCATTTATCAGTCAGTAGCACAAGAGAGAGTCAGGGAGTCAGGCGGCAATAGATTCCAGAGGTTAAGGGTGACCTTGGCCCTTTGCCTTAAAGAGTTAAAGGGGTTTATCTATCCACAGGACCTGTCATTGCCTGACTGGCTGAAATGAGTAGCAGTCCATCAGATAAGCTGCCGAGGAAGAAAGAAACATGTCTCTTAAAACGATCATTATCTGACTGTGTTTTTCTGTTTAACGAGTGCACAGAAGGCGTGATTGACAAGCAGGAGGCTCTTTAATTGGATGTGACATATTCCATCATTAGGTTAATTGCCAACTGGTTGTGATTATTTAGAAGAGTCAATCTCACCTGAAAATCTAATTCAATCATTTCATTTGACAAATGTCTTCTTTTTCTCACATATGAGTGGCAGTTAAAATCATAACTGTTAAGAGGGCAATGAATGAATACACACTCCCACCACTTAGCCTATAACCAAAGAGACTCTACTACTGCTTCTATAGTTAAGCAATATGACATATTTAGATATTTGTTTCCTTGCCTTTAAAACAAGTCCAACGTGTGGATACGTCACTCAATAAACTGCTTTCAATGTAAGCAAACAAATATATAAAAACAGCATTTTACTGAAGTGTTTCTAACAAGTAATCAATCAGAAAGTGAGTAATTTGGTCAGAGACGACTCCAATGCCTGTGGTACATACAGGAATATATCACTTAAAGGGGGGAACCTGTCGTAAAATAGCCAATAACATGTGTTTCAAATTGCCCGTTGGTAAAAGATTGGTTTACTAGAGGTGGCTAGTTATCAGCCCGGTGGCATTTCACACACACACACACACACACACACACACACACACACACACACTTCCCTGTGTTGATAAAACACCAGGGAATTCTAAGTCAATTAGTTTGCCACACCAAAATTCCTGCAGACAGGCTGGCCAATTAAATCTCTGAATTCCCAGTCATGGTTAACGGCTCTTCCTGTTGACTTCCTGGTTAGGGTTAGCTGTAGTTATTTCCAGATCACAGCACCTCTACACTGTGTGATGGTAAAAGGATATTTTATATTTTGAGACTGGCATGATGATGATTGGTTGGATTGGATTAGAACGAATCTACACTCTTCATTGAGACGAATGTAGAAAATATGCAATGGGCAGGGAAACATTCATAAAATATATATATTGCAATAACTGTTTGTGTAAGCATAGCATTTGATTTCAGGTTGGTATCATTTTTTTCATCACTGTTCAGTATGCTTAAGCCACTGACCTATTTATCATTCTGTTTGTTGGTTTCAACCCTATAACTACGACCACGAATTCCGCTTTGCCGAAACAAAGTTGCTTGGTTTCTTTATATTCATTTTCTTTGCTCTGGAGTGAAAATCCCTCTGGGGAAAGAAATGTGTTCATTGTTTTAAATCGCCAGCTTTTATTATGAGCTCTTTTGTTCTCGGTCGGAGTTGCAAATTGTTGTTTTGCTGTGAAGTTACGCAAACGGAGCATAACAATAACCACGACTCCACAATGGAGATTCAACTTGAGAGGGAGTGAGCTGAGAGCTCTGCAGATCAGTTGTTCAGAACAACACACCTGATGTGTGCGTGTGAATGTAATGTGTGTGTGTGTGTGTGTGTGTGTGTGTGTGTGTGTGTGTGTGTGTGTGTGTGTGTGTGTGTGTGTGTGTGTGTGTGTGTGTGTGTGTGTGTGTGTGTCTTACAATTTGATGACTACACTCTTAGAAAAAAAGGTGCTATCTTCTTCAGTTGTCCCCATAGTAAAACCCTGTGAGAACCCGTTTTGGTTTTTGGTTCCATGGAACCCAAAAGAGTTCTACTTGGAACCAAAACGGTTTTACCTGGAACCAAAAAGGGTTCTCCTATGGGGACAGTCGAAAATCCCTTTTGGAACTCTTTTGTCTAAGAGTGTACAGGAATCTCAAAATCTGCAATCTTTTAGACATTCAGAAACAAATTCAGATTCAAAAGTGGATGATTATGATGATCAAAGACCATAAGATCTGTGCTTCTTCTTTTACATGCCTTTTTAGAATATTCAGTATTCCACATTTCAAAGGTACAGTACTATAGAAGGAAACGTTGTCCCATGACTAAACTGTTGCACGCAATACTTTTTAATGATATCTGACCTTCACCGAAAATATGGTCTTGATCTAACATCACAAAGACGTTAAAAGGACATTACAGTATGTGGTTATTTTGATGTTTTACCTCTATCGTTATATCTCCTCTTCTAAGTTTGTGTGATCCAGACATTGCTTGTGGTGCTTGTTAAACCGTTGTGGATAACAAACAAAACGTCCCCGCGATGATGAACACAGAGGGACTGGGGAGCACTACCACTCAGCCTACCACAGCACTCTCTTTGTCTCCTCGGGGGCAGGTTACTTTACAAAGCTGAATTTCCCCATGACTGAAGTTTAAGTTAACTAAACATTTTTTTGATCGCCGCTATATTTGTGGTTCTGTGCAATCCCTTTAACGAGCTCCATCTTTGACCTTGGTTGTATGTTACCCCGAGATGTCATGTCTTGTAACTCACTGAAATACTTTAATGTCCAGATGATTTAACATTAAAGGGGAAGGATCGAGAAGAGGGCTCACTGCCAGGGAGCTAATAATACTGCCTCAAAAATGAATTGTAAACGCTAAATACATCTTACAGATCAGTAGAGAACATCCAGTGCAAGTTCATTACATTACAGCAACTTAGACTGTCCATGGTTTTAGACCTAAACAATTTGAGTCATACACCTGTCATTGGATGTGAAAAGAAATGTCATCAATAACTGGTCATTCTTTAAAAATGTTGACACATACTCACATCCATACAAAAACCCTTTTGACTTACAAAGGCCCATATTTCTAAGATGGTCTTTATAGTCTACCCATCAAGCATAATGAACAGGAGTTCCCTGTAAAAGCCAGAGTTACACTGTCTCTTGCTTTTCCCTGGTCTTTAGTCAAAGAAAGGGATTCGATAAAACACATTGTTTACATTGGCCCAAACCACAGTTGTGTTAAGAGGGGGTTTCCTACTTTTAACTTTCCCTTTTCCCTCCGTCTTTCTGACTGTAAATTTGTACAGTATGTTTCCAGTAAAAACAACATGAATTATGCTCTTCTCCTTCACTTTAGATCTGAGACGAAGAGAACAGAGCAGAGAGCAGGAGTTGGCCCGAGACATACAGTTCCGAGACAGGCTTGCCACGCCATTGTTTGTGGCTCTCACAGACCTGTAATCAGTTTTCTGGAGGTTTTGGAAAGCCATCGCCAGGATAATTCTTTAAAGACTTCACTTCACCAGCTCGTCCTCTAAGGCACAATGATGTCCAGTAAAACAACATTGAGACTCTTTCTCAAACTCATATCCTACTGTGCGAGCTATAATCATATATTTTTTAAAGGAAATACATTCCATACAAATATTTGTATGCACTGTTAGAATTGTTTCCAATATTATTTTGAATACAGTTATGTCCCTTGCTAAATCACTTTGTTTTCGTCAAATTGCTCGAGGCTGGTTGAAGGTTTCGTCCGGGTTTTAGAGTTGGGGCTGGGAAACCCTGTTTGAATTAGTGTGATGGAACACATGTGTCCAGGTCCTTATCGGAACCGACATCTTCTACTGATGGCCTTTGAAATAACTGGCTCCACTGGGTAATTGGACTTGAAAGAGCTGATTCTCCCATGGTGCCGTTTTGCATACTGTCGGGCCATCCGGAGCCAGGCCCGCGTGGCTCTGCTGCTGACACCCGGCCGTGTCTGGAGACTTGTTATAAGAGAAAAACACACGCACGCATTCACAAACTCACACACAGACAGATATAACACACACACACACACAGATAGTTGACACTCATCAGTGTCCAAAGACTTGTTCTAAGTGGTCGGGTATAGCCCGGCAACACCCCTAGGGAAGATTTGGATCTCTGCAGTGGGACCCTCTGTCTCATTCATTAGTGGCTACAGACCATACACACAAAGTCAACGACATAACACACCACAGAATGACACAAATGCCATGGATGTTCTCTACCACAACGGACAAAACCCGTGTTAGACCCGCAAGTGAAAAACAAGTGTCGATGTCCTAATATGTCTACCACATCTACAACAGATGTCCCGAAGGACTTATTGACGTATCATCACACCGTAAGAGTTAGTTAACAGGCCATTCTCAGCCAGACATAGCTCCAGTCTCATTACGTCTCATTACATACAGTTTGTTTCTCAATTAAACATATTAAAAAAAACAAGCCCACGTAATGATCTCTTTAGACGAGCAAATTACCATGGCAATATAACGTTCTTTAATTAGACTTTATTAGACACCTCTGGTTGGGTTATTTTATTGTTTCATTTTGTTTTATTTTTAGTGTCTTTTTCCATAGACGTAGGACAGAACAGACAAGCCCACGTAGCACTGAGAGGACTAAATGTAGACTCTTAAGTGTCTCATAACTAGTCAATAAATCCATTTGCTTCATTTGAGAGAGTTGGTTTGCTCTGATGAAGGGTTAAATTGCTCCCAACATCATGATGCAATTTGGGTTGTTTTTTATCACCGTTTTAGCAGTTACAGTGCGGCTGTCCGATTTCCTGCAACAAAAGTGTGTAGTGCCATTAGTGCGAGTAATTTCACACAGCAGGCCTCCATTTGGGCATACATGTGATCTGGGAGAAATGCACTCGGACACACAATGCACAAATAGACACACACACCCAAGTGTGGAGGAAAACCTTCGTTAATGTCCTCCTTGGTCATCTTACCTTGTCGGGGTTGTGTTTTACTCCACTAACATTCTTTGACCATTGTGGGAGAGAAACGCAACAGAAATACAACAGATGGCATACACTAGACTAGAGGGTGTGTGTGTGTGTGTGTGTGTGTGTGTGTGTGTGTGTGTGTGTGTGTGTGTGTGTGTGTGTGTGTGTGTGTGTGTGTGTGTGTGTGTGTGTGTGTGTGTGTGTGTGTGTGTGTGTGTACATCGTATACATACATGTGTCTGTGCATATCAACCATAATGTCATCTGACACAAACATTACACACCATACCCTTAGACATTTATATATGAAACATATTAACCGTCCCCTAAGATTTCCTAAATGGGCAAACCTTTAGACGTGGACGGTTCCATTCTAGTTCAAGGTCACCAATGAGTCGGCAGAACTTCCGGTCAGACCACTAGGGAGGTACTGTGGCGTCACTGGGGTAAGTCTGCTACTGTGTCTTCTCTACACACACACACACACACACACGCTTAAGTGGTTCCACCATGATTCTCCCCATTCTCTCATGCAGCACAGACACGCATATGCTGAATCCCAAATGGCTCCCTATTCCCTATACAGGCCATGGTCAAAAGTAGTGCACTATGTAGGGAATGGGGTGCCATTTGGGACAGAACCTCTGTCTTTCTCTGTGGACTACCACATACTTATAGTAATACGTATTTTTAAGTACCCCAAACCATATGTAGATACAGTGTGGGAGCTAAACTCCACAGCTCAACCATCTTGGCTGCTTAGGCTTATTCGACTGAGTCCTAATATAGAAGTCAAACAAGTAACGTGAGCAAGCACCATGCCGACCGTCGATATTGGAAATAAAATAGTGCTCTCCTAAGAAAACCTGAAAAATCCTGTCCCGGCACTTTAAACCTTAAAGGGCGTCTTATATAAACTGTGCAGGACCGGACTGAGTGATATCTGATCAACTAGATCAATATTATTGGCTTTTATAGCCCACTGAAAACATAGCCCAAAGGTATGTCGTTTGGCAGAGAGCAGCTTGTAATATGTCGAAGAATTGTTACCAGCTGGTGTGACTGCGGGGAACGCTTCTCTCTTAAAAACCTCAAAGTCTAAATGATACATGTTCAAATGCAGCATTCATAACCAGGTTGGCTTTAACGGCCGGCCGTCCACATTGATTTGCCTCCCCGTCGCAGTGGCAACCTTAAAGGGGGAACTACACTTTTTTGAAGTTGTATTTTTTTCAACTTTTCCTCTGAAAGGAACTGCCCAATTTTCAATTTGGATTATAATTTTATCATTAACTTTTCAGCAGTCTTCATTGAATATATGGTATGTAGGCTAGTCGTTGTAGGCTATTTTGTTTGTATAAGAAAATGTCTGCTCCTGTCTCTGCCTGTCACTTTTAACCCATTTTAGGGATTTTGTGGACTCCTCCCTGATAGTTTGCAGTACACAGTTTTACTCAGGTTATTACCTTATTATGAGATCACAACATCTATGTAGTTAGTGCAGACAATTACTGTGAGAATGTTGTCGTTTTAAATGGCCTCTTTGTGTAGTTTCCCAGTTCTATATTATTTCGCCTACATCCTGTCTACACTATAGACAAAGAAAGGGCATTTTACCTCAAATCAAATGCATTATCCCCGCTCTGTCAATACACATTGGGAATCCCATAGGGCGGCGCACAATTGGCACAGCGTGGTCCGGGTTAGGGTTTGGCCAGGGTAGGCCGACAGTGTAAATAATCATTTGTTCCTAACTGGCTTACCTAGTTAAATAAAAGTTCAATAAAAAAGTGTTACCGGTAGATAGAAACCACTAGTGGAAAAGTTGCTGCTGCCTGATAATCGACCAATCCGGTCCAAGGAATCCTTTTCTCTCACTGTGTGCCCTGAGGTCTAGTTGGCCTGTCATAAGAAACATGAGCCCCCTCTGTAGCAGTGTGAACCGGGGGGGGGGGGGGCGATTGTGGGGGCTGTTTACTCAATGCCTCCTTGACCTGTTGCTATTGATGGGGGGGTGACTCTGCGCCGCACCACATACAAACATCTTCAGGGACACCTCCGGCCGACATCCTCTCACCCCTCCCTCTCCTCCTCCTCCCGGCGGCGCCGCAGTGTGAGAGAGGAGAGGAGAAAAGCTGTTGTTAATAAAAAACTGTTTCAAAAGAATAAAAAGAGGATGAAAAGGAGAGGTGAAATTGAGCGGGCCCTGGCTGTGTTATTCCTTCACCGTATGGGAGCTGGCCTCTCGCTGTGTGTATGTGTGTGTGTGTGCCTGCGTGTGTATCTGACGCTCTCGGGCCGGCGGGGGCCCAATGGGGGGGCTGAGGGAGGGGTCCAAGGATCACTGACCATTTCTGGCCCCGGGGCACAGCAAATTATTTGCCTCTCTGAGGCTTCAAAGAGGGGCAATTACACTTAAGTAACTAAATGAATAGATAGCCCAGCTTGGAGGCAGTTTGGGGAAACAGTGAAGCCCATTGAGGGGAAGAAGAAGAGAGGCACCACACCTCTGGAGTAATGTGCAACAGCTCCCAGCTTGCATCACAGGGAGAAAGGAGAAGAAGGAGAAGTAGGGGAGGAAAGAAAATAAAGTAATGCAACTGACTGAGCGAAGAAAAGAAGAGAAGAAACTGAAGAAGGGAAGATGGAACAGAGGAGGATGGTGCCAGCGTTTGGCGCCTGTCAAAGGGCAAAACAAAACAAATTCAGGCATGGCTCAACTCCACCTCCATGAGTTACATGTTTCTAGAGCGGCGGCACCGCCTTTATGAACTGAAGGCATTCCGAATGTCCCAATATACCATAGCAGCAAATACGAAGTCAACTCAGCCCCCCCCCCCCCCCCCCCCCCCCCCAATGAAAACTCCCATTGAGCCCCATTGAGCGGACTGGAGAGGCTGTGAGGCTGCTTCTTTGGCACGGTTAGCTCACCTGCAGAGAGGCCTCTATAGTCGTATAAAGAGGCTTAGCAGCTGCCAGGGCTGTAAGTCTATGGCACCTAGTGGGAGAGGAGAATAGGGAAATGTAGGCCCCCCCTTTCAATGGCCCTCGCCACTTAGTAACAGAAGGCATGTGCCAAACTTGCAGAATGAGAATGAGGAGAATGAAAACGTTCCCTTTGGGGTTCACTAAATATCGGCAGTGGCGGCGACTCTCTTTCTTTGTTGTCAAAGTGAAGTCACCCCCCTCTCTCTCTCTCACACACACACACACACTCTCTCTCTCTGTCTTTCTCTCTCTCATAATTTCTCTATGAATAAAAGGACAATGAATGAAGTCAATTCAGCCAAAGACCCACAACCAAAACAGCAGAGATATAGCAACAACAGGATAGAGAGGGAGAGAGCGAGAGAGAGACAAAGAGAGAGAGGGGAGAGAGAAAGAGAGAGAGAGAGAGAGAGAGAGAGAGAGAGACTGAGGTCCTGGGTCCCGAAGTGTGGAAGCCATCAATTACATAGGTAAAGCTACCAACCCAGCAGGACAGGGGCATTCGAATGCAGATATAGGCATGCAGGACCATAGGGGTCCCATAGGCAGCAGATGCCAAGCGTAGCGGTCAAAAGAGCACCCAGGGGCATATAGTATAATGGTATAGAGGAGGCATATGCACTGTGAGGAATTTTCTTTCTATAGAACTGAGGAAGAATAGGAAATTCAATGGAATGATGAGTGAAATAGTGAGTCAATAAAAGCTATAGGTTATATAAAAGGTTATAATAAGTTATCGGTTTGCTCTGCATGTGGGGGTTGATCCATTCCATTCTGATATGACGTATTATCGCAAAAACCGAATATAACACTTTTCCTGACATATTAACACATACAGTAGCTAATGTCACTTTTCCTGACATATTACCACATACAGTAACTAATGTCACTTTTCCTGACATATTACCACATACAGTAACTAATGTCACTTTTCCTGACATATTACCACACACAGTATCTAATGTTGCTTTTCCTGACATATTACCACATACAGTAACTAATGTCACTTTTCCTGACATATTACCACATGCAGTAGCTAACGTCACTTTTCCTGACATATTACCACATACAGTAACTAATGTCACTTTCCCTGACATATTACCACATACAGTAACTAATGTCACTTTCCCTGACATATTACCACATACAGTAGCTAATGTCAGTTTTCCTGACATATTATTGAATAGCTACCTGTAGTGCAGGTAGCACAAGCATTTCGCTACAGCCGCAATAACATCTGCCAACCACGTTCAATAAGAAAATGACAATAAAATGGGATTTGGTTTGAGGTATTGCTATAACTGTACGAGTCTCCAAGAGCGCTTGACGCTGCAGTTCTATCAAGCCGATCCAGTAATCCAAAATATGCAACAGCGATTCCTCCACCCTCCAAATCCCCCCCGGCATCTCCCTATTCGTGGCACTCAGCAAGCCTCTATCCCCTCCAGGCACCTGGGCTCCAGGCTTCCTCCTCCTTCTTACCACGGCTAATTTAGAAGGGCCTCCAGGCGATCTTCTTCACAGTCAGAAAAGTGCAATTGTATTTTCCAGCTCATTAAGCAATAGCACAAAAAAAAGACACCCCCCCCCCCCCCCCATCCTACTTCCCTGTCCACCCTCTGTTCAGAGAGAGGGAGAGAAGGATGGAGCGAGGGAGGGCTAGATAAGTGCTAAGTTTGAGGAGAAAATTAAGAAAGAGAAAGATGGAGAAAGAGAGAGAGAGGGGGGAGAAGGAGAAATACGACTAAGGGACCTTCTAAATTAAATGTGTGCACCTGTATCAGATTGTTTGTATTAGCTAGACACTCGGGAGGCATCTTCTTAAATTCTCGACTCCTCCGTCACAACCCACAATTCCCCCCTCCCTCTCTTCATCGCTCCATCTTTTCAAAGCCAATCCCACTGCTCACTTGGTTCCAGTGAGTCCCATTGAAAAGCAACCCGTGATTGTTTATTAAAAGAGCCTTTTAACTCTGCCAGCCCATTCCATTGTTGGGGCTTTTCAAGGGGAGGACTTTGAAATTGTAATCTCAAGTCGGCTCAAGAGCACACTATTTGTCCTGACCTTTACTGCTTGTAATAACATTATTAGTACTATAGTGTCAAACAAATGCAATCCGGCAGGATCAAGGGCGATAGTGAAGAACCAATGGGGATCTCTTTAAAGTGGAGATAGAGTATGGTTTTTGTAAAGTCACAATCACACTGTGAAATATACACAGGACCCTAAGTGAAATATACACAGGACCCTAAGTGAAATATACACAGGACCCTAAGTGAAATATACACAGGACCCTAAGTGAAATATACACAGGACCCTAAGTGAAATATACACAGGACCCTAAGTGAAATATACACAGGACCCTAAGTGAAATATACACATGACCCTATGTGAAACATCACATGACCCTATGTGAAACATCACATGACCCTATGTGAAACATCACATGACCCTATGTGAAACATCGCATGACCCTATGTGAAACATCACATGACCCTATGTGAAACATCACATGACCCTATGTGAAACATCACATGACCCTATGTGAAACATCACATGACCCTATGTGAAACATCGCATGACCCTATGTGAAATATACACATGACCCTATGTGAAATATACACAGGACCCTATGTGAAATATACACAGGACCCTATGTGAAATATACACAGGACCCTATGTGAAATATCACATGACCCTATGTGAAACATCACATGACCCTATGTGAAACATACACATGACCCTATGTGAAACATTGCATGACCCTATGTGAAATATACACATGACCCTATGTGAAATATACACACGACCCTATGTGAAATATCACATGACCCTATGTGAAACATCACATGACCCTATGTGAAACATCACATGACCCTATGTGAAATATCACATGACCCTATTTGAAACATACACATGACCCTATGTGAAACATCGCATGACCCTATGTGAAATATACACATGACCCTATGTGAAATATACACAGGACCCTATGTGCAATATCACATGACCCTATGTGAAACATCACATGACCCTATGTGAAACATCACATGACCCTATGTGAAACATCACATGACCCTATGTGAAACATCACATGACCCTATGTGAAACATCGCATGACCCTATGTGAAATATACACATGACCCTATGTGAAATATACACAGGACCCTATGTGAAATATACACACGACCCTATGTGAAATATACACAGGACCCTATGTGAAATATACACAGGACCCTATGTGAAATATACACACGACCCTATGTGAAATATACACACGACCCTATGTGAAATATACACACGACCCTATGTGAAATATACACACAACCCTATGTGAAATATACACACGACGCTATGTGAAATATACACACGACCATATGTGAAATATACACACGACCCTAGGGTAAAAACCAACATTGATCTGATCAAAATATCTCTACTATAGATATGCATTTCACAGTTAATGAAATGGTTGAAAACAACCGACTATTATTGCAAAAGGTGATAAAAGGAATGGGTTTAGTAATATTGGTGACCTATCTGGCATGAAGTTTATCACGTATCGGTATGAAGTCTCATTCCCTTTGACTCTGGGTGAGCTTATCGCTATTTTCCTCTAAACATTACAAAAGGGGCATTTGTTTCAAGACACTGTAGCATCATATTATAAATAGTGTCATAGTCAGGATATGACCTATGGGAACATTACTCAACAGTGTCTACTATCTTTCTCGTGACAAGGGTTATCGCAAAACTCATTTGGTGTCAGGGCATGAGACGTTCAATAAGAAAATGACAATAAAATGCCCTTTTTGATCGTTTCTGATACAAATCACGCTATTTTTCAATTGTAATTATTCATTGATTTGATAAGAAGTTTGAATGGTGTGTGTATTTTTTAAATTCATATAACACAATAACGATTTCGAGAATATGTTGGTTTTCATTGATACAAATAATCTCCACGAGGCTGTAAACAGCAATGAATATCCATCTGATATTCAGTGGAACCAGATGGGCTGGATGTGCTGTCACAAGTTCTTTGGCCTGACAAAGTGTGACGGCACACACATAACAAGGCTTCAGGATCAGGATAAAACAAACGCTGCTTTGATAACCTACTTATATCACCCAAACACACACACACACAAACACACTTTTGACCACAAACACACACTCGCTCAAACACAAACCCAACACACACACACCTTTTTTAATATATTTTGCCTACAAAACCCCCAGAAGGATGGTTGCAACACATCTTTTTGATTCTGCCATTTTCTCACTCACAGCCCACATTTCAGCCAATCTGTTTTTATTATGTGAAAAGAGCGTTTTTATATAATATACTGTATACTAAATTGCTGTAATTCATGCAATAGTTTCTGGTTTGGCCCCGGCTTGAAATGCCGGCCAAGAGTGAAGAGAAAATTAAGGCTGCTGCCTAGGGTTTTCTCAAATATAATGCATCACAACTTTGGCTGAGAAGATAGTAGGAGTTTGTGGTGACATTCTTTGGTTGCCTTTGTAACCTCAAAGTAGTCACGCTAAGTTCTTTGTCCCCTGTATTCCCAAACCTCGCTCGCCCACTCGCATTGTCTCCAGACTTTCCTCAAGAATGCTGATTTCTATGGCCGACGAACGTGGAGGTCAAATGAAAATGGTTAATTGCATTGTCACCTCTTGCGGTGTACCACTACCTTAAACGCTTTCTGTTGGCAACTGTGTGTAATTCCCTCCCTCTCTCTCAAAGCCCGCTACAGAATCTGTTTTGTTTTGTGTAAAAGGCAGTTGGGATGGAATGACAAATGATAACAAGAAAGTAATTCCTCACAATAAGACTCATCTTCATCATCATCGGCATTCATATTCATATGGGGGCAGCAGGTAGCCATAACTATGAGAAAACTGAAAGATTGCAAGGTCGAATCCCTGAGCTGACAAGGTAAAAATCTGTCGTTCTGCCCCTGAACAAGGCAGTTAACCCACTTTTCCTAGGCCGTCATTGAAAATAAGAATAAGAATGTGTTATTAAATGACTTGTCTAGTTAAATAAAGCTAAAATAAAAAATAGATATTTCAGTTATTATAGTGTTGTTATTCATTATAGTTCATTTGTAGTTGGAGTGGCAGTAGTTCTGTTATTCTTGTTCTTGTACACTGCTAGATCAAATGGTGCTGTATAGAGCCTAAAAGGATTCAATGGCTCATTTTATTTATGGTGCTCAAAAATGTCATAGAAATAATGGTAGAAAAGTAGCCGAGGATTCATTTCACTTTTGTGCATTCTATGACAACATTTCTCTTATTACCCAGCATGCATTCAGCAACCAGTACCAGTTCTCACTGACTGATGCCACTGTTGCCACAAGGAGGGAAGTGGCTTTGGCATAAAAATGTTAACCAACATTTAACTGCAAGCTTGAAGCCGGTCTGATGTGGATAGATTCGACTTGTTAAGTCAAATGAAAGGTCAAGAGATTTTCCAAGGATATCCTGCAACCCAAGGCAATGCTATTTAAACCAATTTAATTTAAATGGGAGAGAGCTCTTGCCTGGTTTCCTGATGTTAGAGTTAAATGAAGATGGATGGAAATGAAGCAAGGCAAGGAACTTTTAAGATAAAACACACTCAAAATATTTTCTCATAGATTTCATGTGAAATGTATGAGGATGCCTCTCAATTTTTCTCACGTACCGTTTAAGCCATGCAGTTCTCGGTCTCTATCTCTGACACGTAATAAGAATTGATGAAAACTGAACACTAAGTAACTGGCTTTGGCAGATTCACCCCCAAAAATCCCTCTCTAGTGTGTATTTAATTTTCATGATCAGAATCCACACCATTCTGGACGGCTGATTCTCCACTTCTCTCCTCATACAGACTCATGTGAGAGCAGAGCGGTGAGAGAGTGCCGTGATTGGATGGCGATGGCCAACGAATGTGTCCCCTCGCCCCATCCTCCTGTGTGGTGTCAGCAAGTGTGTCCGTCTCACTCTGTTTCATTACCCATCAGCCGTTGTGTTTCTGTCTGTCAAGCCCATCTCACACGTATTGGGTTCCTCACTTTTAAAATGATTGGTTTGTTTATCACTGTGCAGGGCCTCACCACGGCACAGAAACCACTACAACAGGGAATTCACAGTTCACTGGGTGGACAGCTCAGCTCGGCACCTTTCACCCCGGGTTCCTTCTGACTGAGAATTCAGCTTTGCTGTACAGTGCACAACGCTTACGGCGAATGCGGTTGTAGTGACCAACTGCTTAGTGATCATATAGTCATTTAAGGATGTAATCACTGTCTGCAGAGTGCACTGTATTCAATTGGAATTCGCAAATTCTCCGTCTGGTTCCAAGCTATTCAGCTACAGTATCTTCCTTGTCTCACACACAAATCCAACTGCGTATGAAATCTAATTTGATTTTGATTGTGTTTAAGTACTTTTACGGGTGTCCTTAGTCCTTATATAGGGTCAGGGGTCATTCCAACTGTCTATGAGAGAAATAGGCCAAAGTCACGCTTTCATTCAGCAGTAAAAACCTATTACTTGAGCTAGGAGTTAGATTAGGGGTCATCTACTATATAGGTTTCCATACTACTCATTTTGAACCTTATAAAGATGATCTAACTTAGTTTTTCTTACATTGTCTAAATTTGCAGCCCAAACTTGGCCCCTGCTTTTACGAACTGGCTGAGTGGTTCCATCGAAGCATGAGAATATTGGAAATGGCCCCATATGAGAGTCCTAAATGGCACTCTATTCCCTATGTGGAAGTAGCGCACTGCATAGGGAATAGGGTGCCATTTGTGACACAGGCAAAGTTTTAATTTCGGGTGCCGAAGGAAAGTGTTTCCTATCGAACGGGTCGACCTTGGGGGACAGATCTGCTTTCAAACTCGGTAATGACATCTGACACAGTTCACTCGCCTGCATGCTGTTACAGAAATGCATTTTGGGGATCTAGGAGAGAAGGGCTCTGAAAGTCTGAAACTGAAGACCCCGGCCGAACATCAGGGGGGAACGTTTTACTGTAACTTGGTGTAAATTCACGTGTAGATTATTTACGGGTAGTACCTGTATCGGGTGAATCTCTGCATGGATTTGTGTTGCTCTATGATCTGCCTCTCATCCTCATCTAACACGACAGTTGGAAGATTAGATTGACCGAAGGGTACATGGTTGCTGGGATCTCAAACCTAAAACAGCTACGCTAGGAGATTGTAGAGAGTGCCTGTTGAGTCAGAGAGAGAGAGGAGACAGAGAGGCAGATTGTTAGATATGAAAATGCAGGGGTAGACTCCCAAATTAGGGCTTGACATTTTTTTTTATGAGAAACTGTCACAGTGGTTCAGATATTGATAATGACAGACTCATTTGGGAGGAGTGTAAATGATTGTATCTATTTATTCAGGTATTTGGAAATGTAATTGAAATGACTCAAAAACTCTTAGGGTCGTTTTCCCGAACTCAGATTAAGCACAGTCCTGGACTAAATTACATTCTCAATAGAGAATTTCCATTGAAAGTGCATTATAGTCCAGGACTAGGCTTAATTTGAGTCTGGAAAAAGTGGTTCTATCTAGAACCCTCTATGTAGGGTTCTTCAAAGAACCCCCTGTATACGGTTCTACCTACAACCCTCTATGAAGGGTTCTATCGAGAACCCGTTTATCGTTGGACGGTTCTTTCTAGAACCCTCTATGAACGGTTCCACCGGACGTAAAATGTTATTATTTATGACAATACATTACATATATCATAAGGCCTTTCTTTGAGGGCCTAGTTACACCCAAGCACATTGGTGTTAGGAATCTCCTGGTTTACAGGCCACATCAGGCCTTCAAGTCACATTGTGCTGGTTTGCAAAGTGATGTGTAACTCCTATTGGAATTCAGCCAGAGTTATGATATCCAACAAGTGGAATTGTTAATCACCTGCAACCTGCATTCAGAATGACTGATAGGGTAGGGAAGATTGAATACTGAGATGACCTCAAGGTGCAAATTGGATGTTTAGAAAACTATGTTATTTATTTTTGTGTAGCATAAAATTAATCAACCAATCAATGTACTTGCAAAAACACAGATATTACAGTAAAACAAACTATTCTGAAAATCTCCCTGCAATAGAGCATCCTTCTTGCCTTCCAAGGAATCATCAAAGAATCCTTTCTTCCTTTGAATGTTAAAGGTTCTAGGTAGAACACTTATCCTTACAAAGAACCCTTGTGTGAAAGCGAAGTTGTGCATCTCGCTCATCGCAATATCTGCAGTGCTGCTCGAGACAACATCCTTTCGCTGAGTTAACCAATCAACTTTTCCTGTCCTTGTGTAGCTTTGAGAAAAAGCTTGATTGCCCACAGAACTACGTCAGTTTGGTAAGTTGTCCAACCATAACAGTCATGTGGTTTGACATAAATCATATAAAGTCATAAACCAAATATGACTTGTTGTCAAATGACGTGAACCAATTACACTTCATGTGTGACATAAGTTCATTCATAGTGTGATTTAAAGATGCACTCCGGGATCTTAAGCACAATAAATTCAAACCATATTGCACTAATTGGATTTGTAAACATATCACACAAATTGCAAAAATCGTATGATATATCATAAAGATTGCTACATTCGTAACATATCACACTAAATGGATGAGGTAGTACACTATTGGATGAGTGGGGACCACTTTTGGCTCGTGAGCACCACTTTCAAAACTAGTGGCTGAAATTAAAAAGTTTGAGAGTGCATCTTTAAGTAGTTAAGGACACATAAGGTCATAAACCAAATATTACTGACGGTCAAGTAATGTGAACCAATCACAAGTGCCTTCTCATGAGTGGCCAGATTCAAATAATGAATGATTCACCCTTTAATCCAACTAAGCTGTAAATTGAAGTGTGAAGAGTAACAAAAAGACAATCCAGAGAGGGCTGAGTGGGTCTCCAGTATATTGGAGTGACCATGCACTCTCTCGGTCTCTCTAAGTGTCTTCCTTGCCAGAATATTAACCTAAGAGTGATTGGGCTAAGGCAATTCAATTAAGACAAACCCCCCACTTGTTGCCTACTAGGTGGCCATTTTGCACTTAACCAAGTCTTAATTGTGTATTTGATCCTGCTGATGACTGTTGGAAGTCAAACAGGCTTTCAGTGGGGTCCTGAGATAGGTGGGGTTGGCCATGCCAGGTAGGCCATCTTGGATTATATGGTGTTATTTACTGTGGTATCATGTTGGGAGTGCAGAAGGGTGATGCTTTGGGATGATACACGTCATGAAAGATAGTTGAAGTCAATGACACTGGGGCGAAGTGATGATTTTAGTGAAGGAGAATGTCTGAGAGAATCATTATGTTACAACGCCCCTGAAGGAAATGAGAGACTAAACTTTAAGAGCTTATTTTGCGTACTGGTGGCACTTCAATCAAAGGCATTAATGTTCAAATAATATGTGGTCACATAAGGCCTATGCTGCCACTTTAAAGTGCTACAAAATAATGTTTTGTGATAAGAAACAACTAGGTCTACAAATATGAAATAAGGCCAGGACTACACAGATATTCCAAACTGTCAAGTAAATGTTTTGTTTTTTCTCATATTTAAAGTATTTTTAAAAAGCTGTTAATTGTGTCTTTAAAATGTCTGTTTTTTATTTTACTTTGTGGAAGGTATTTGATGGCAAATGCCAAATCATCCAACGTTTGTATTTTTGTTTTTAATTCCTCAATGTTCATTTGACTATTTTAATTTCAATGTTACTCGATGTTTATTCTTTCTGTGGGAATATGATCATTTTCAAAAACATTTTTGAAATACTGCCCCTCTTATCACCCGATCAACTATGTTTGTTCTCTTCTTCCAAGAAGTGAAACCGTCTTTAATGTCAGTGGTTGTGCCTCCTTCCTGCAGCTATGCACTGGACTATGAAAAATATTTTGAGGACAACTGGTTAAGTGGAGTTAACCGTTCCCTTTTCTCCCCGAGGTAGCTTCCTTTTTGATCCCGCCGAGGCTGGCGCCTTCCACAACACAACTTGTCTGGCTTATTAAATCGTTTGACCCGAAGAAAAAACGCCTGTTGCTTCTCAACCGAGCCTATTGTAAACTTTTAAAAAGTCCATGACAGCCTTTAAATTGGCGTAATGCTGTGTGACAAACAGTCATAGCAAATCGATGTATTTCTCCATTATGTCTGTTCATAAATGTTTATATGACTTTTAATATTTGAATGAGTTTCAATTTATTTGTATATTTGTGTATTTCCTTATTTTTTGTCATTTCTCCTATTTTATTTGAGCCTATTTAATTCTTTAGAAGGATTCCTTTATAACCTTGCATTCTTCTGTATCTTATCACAACGTTCTCGGGTGCGAAATTAATTAATTTAAAGGTTCCAATAAGTGCTCAACTAATGGATGTAAATACTCATGAGGCCTCCCCACTGGTTAATTGCGCTAAAATTGGTCTACTTTGTGTTCCGCGGAGACAAAAAAGCCCTTGAGCTATCAATGCACCAGCTCCGCACGGGGTCTGTATGATTAAAACTTCTTGTTGCTTTCAAAGGCCCTCTTGATGTCTCTTGGAAGGCAGAGGGCCAATGGGGACGGAGGAAAGGAGAGCTGGGAACGTCACGAGGCCGAGTTGAGACGATGATTGGACGGCGCGGAGAGGGGAACACGTACTGCCCTTTTATAGACGACCCCATTTAGTGAGTTGAGCTACTGGGCAATATTCTGACAGCGAGGACAGCACCAGACGCTATACTCTCGCAAGCGTTTCGATTTTCCTGAGCTGGCCAGGCGGAGGTGTATGGCCCCGTACCCCTTTGAGATGAATCCCGTTGGCCTACCGGGGTCTCCGTCCCACGAGATTAAACTCCACCAGAAAGAACAGTCGGATACGGAGTGTGAGGAACTTCAACCCAAAGATATGACAACCGACAAAGGATACAAAAGTAAGACGAGCAGTCTTCCATTCAGCGTCGAATCATTGATTTCCAAGAAAACAACCTGCAGGACTTACTATTCTTCTCCCTCTTCGGATTCGGGTCTCGTTCAACCGAAGCCTGTGGCGGCGACGGTGCAGATCACCGAACAGTTTTCTCCAAGGACTTTTTACGTTGAGAGGAAAGTTTCCCCAGAAAGCTCGCAGAGCGTGTCGGACTGTCAGAATGACGACAATCACGATTTTTGTGA